>NC_058413.1:58802609-58813110 GCF_002201575.2 Neomonachus schauinslandi | reverse complement strand
ACCACCACCGCCACCACCATCATCACTATCATCACCGCTACCATCACCAGTACCACCACCACCACCACCACCGCCATCACCATTGCCATCACCACCACCGCCATTACCACCACCACCATCACTATTATCACCATCACCACCATCATCAACCACTTTCACCTTTTCACCACCATCACCACCATCACCAGCTCAGCAGGCAAAATCAATAACTAGCCCCTCTGTACTTTCAGAGCTATGTGTAAATATCTCCATTATCTGACTGTTGCCTTGGTTTGAGGTAGGTATTTGTTTGTGTGCCCTTCTGTTCCGCTAGGCCCTAATTCCTTGAGGGCAGAGGCCAGGCCTTAATCGCTTCTGTAAAACCAAAGAGGAGGCAGAGCATTGTAATGGAATGAGCTTCTGCTTTAGTCCACCTTCTGGGTCCACTGCTCCAAGAGCCCTCAGACCTCAGACAAGTCAGTTTACTTCCTGGACCTCAATTTCCTCACCTGTAAGATACAACGATAGCTCCTTGTGTCATAGGTGTGGGAGCCAAAGTGGGGTTGGGATTGAGAGACCAAGGGTACGGCCACCCCCGGATTCAGAGAGGGGAAAGAAAGACCTAGAGAGGAGCAAGAATGGACAATGTGCCACACCAAGAAAGGAGTGTCAGGTCAGATTCAGCCCAAGGCTGGCCGAGCTGGTCCCACCCCTTGGAGTGAGACCCAAGAATTGCATGGAGCCAAACTCTCTGCTAAGGCACTTCCTGCCTCTTGCCTTTTTCTGGTTCCCCTTGGAAGCCCCTCCTCAACAACCAAGAGTTACGGGTCTAATCCAGGAGGACTGGTGAGAAGGCTGACTCGGGAACAAGGTTATGACGACTGGTTTTAATAACAGAGCTGCTGCCAAGCTGAGCACGGGTGGTGAGATGGCTGCTCCCTGGAGCCGCCCTGACTCCTCCCACAGGCACCTGTGGTCAGTGGGTTTGGCAGCCTGCAAGGGTAGAGAACCCTGCAGGTCAGAGGAGTCAGTTCCCTAAATGGGCAATTTATTGCTTCCTGAGTATAGGACCTCCTGGAAGGTCAGTGAAGTGGACCTGGCCAGGACCTGCCACAAGGGGGAGCCCAAGAGACTGAGGCCAAGGGTGGTGGTGGCTAGACCAGGTGAGCCGGGAGGGACAAGACTGTGCCCTGGGGCACCCCAGGCTACCCTCAGAGAAGCTGTGCTGTCTCAGGAACAAAGACAGGCACTGGGCTTCCATGACAGTGGGGCAGATGCAGGAAGGGGGCAGGATGTGGGGAGCAAGGCTGGGACGAAGGGCTCAAGTCCCCTATAGAGCCAACTCTAGCTTTTCCAGCCTCATTGGTAGGGGAGCGTCAGCCAGGCTTTAAGAAGCAGGATGGAGCAGAAGCAGGGGCTTGATAAAGGCCTCTTGAAACACTAATATTTATTTCCTGCAAGTACACCTTAAATTCAGGCACAAGGGAGAAACAAGATTTTGCTCCACTTAGAGCTTATTCTTCTTAATGCTGATGAGTTGTAAGATGAGCATTAGTGGGACATAAAAATTATGATCATGATAACAACAATAATAAAAAGCATTTAAATTTGTAGAGCACTTTATACTTTACAAAATGCTTTTTCATTCATTGGCTCATGTGAGCCTCATAACAGCTCCCTGGGGAAGGCAAGATGACTGTCATTATTCCATTTTATGGGTGAGAAACTGGCTCAGAGAGGTAAAGTGACTATCCTGAGATCACATAGCTGGAGAACTAGAAGTCTTTCCTCAAGCCCAGGTCTCTTTCTGTAGCCTTCAGAGAGAGGCCTAATCATCTTTGTATTTCTTCCTTGCCTGCTGCCCTGCCATTGTCCCCTAAAGGACAGCCTGGTAGATAGCACAGTGAGCCCTAACGGATGGGCCATCAACCCCACAGTGTGGCTTCTGCCGGCCCTCTGCTGACAAGGGAAGAATGGGCCCATCAGATGTGAAACACACTGTGGGCCACGTTCTCCACCAAGACTCTCAGAATATAAGCAGAACTCACTGCAGAAGTTCCAGAATTCCAGCCTCGCTCTGTAGCCCTTTGGGGACCACACTGATGTGGGCTTCAAAGACAGCTACGTGTTTTGCCGTTCAGAAACAAAGGTGCTGAAAAGTGACAGGTATCCAAGCTGGGAAGAGCCAAGCAGGGAGAGAAAACCCGGGAGACCCCAACGGAGAGACAGAGAAGGGATGGGGGAGAACCGAGGGGTGGGATTTGCAGGAGGATGGGAAAGAAAGGGAGCAAACCACAGCAAGCAGGGGAGAGGAGGAGAGGAAAGAAAAAGCCAGCTCCGGAGCAAAAGGAGAAGGCGGGAGAGAGACATGTTCAGACAGGGGAGGTGGGAGAGGAGGAGGGAGCGCCTGCCTGCCTTTGAAACTAGCAAGATGGAAAGCATTTATTGTTAAGAGAGCGGCTTAAGTATCTTACTCTCCGGTCCCCCAAATGTAAATTTTCCTCTCCTCACGAGTTAATCAAGCTTAAACCAATTCTAAGAGCTGAAGGGCTTAGCTTAACTGCAACAAAGAATGTGTGCAGTGAAGCTGACCTCTGTCCAGTCCGTATGTAACAGCCGCCGAGGACGGGAGATTGACGAGGCTGTCCTCACTCAGGCAAGGCCGGCGGCCCTACACAAAAGCAGCTGAGCCCCGGGCTCCCCGCAAGGGCACACAGCTGTGCGCCAACAGGGAAGAAGGACGCCCAACATCCCCGCAGCCTGTGACCACTTCAACTCTTGCCCCCACGACCTTGGAGAGGGGGTGTGGAGCGGCTCAGAGGCTGGGCTCTCATTGGCTGAGAGGCTGGTGGGCAGGGCAGAAGCCTGAGAGGAGGAGTTTGCTTGGCAGCTGGTGGGCACGCTTATGGTCCCTTGGGTGGACGTACCCCCACGATAGCAGTAATTCTAATAATTGCTCTAATAACTCCTCTTTTCTCTTGTCTGTTTTTTACTATGTACTAGCACTTTATTAGAGTCCTGTCCCAACGGCTATTGCTGTACAACAAATTACCCCAAAATTCACAGCTCAAATCAGTGGTAGGTCAAGCGGAAATAGCTTGTCTCTACTCCATGGTCACGATGTCTGGGTCCTCACTTGGGAAGGCAAAGGCTGGAATCATCTGGAAGCATCTTCTCTCCATATCCTTGCAGTTGATACTGGCCGTTGGGTGGGGCCTCAGCTGGGACCATTGGAAGGACACTTACACGTGTCCTGTACTCTTTCATCCCATGGTGGACTTCTTAAGTGACAGCCCAGGGATCCAGAGGCAAGTGACAACTAACAAGGAAGTCACCCAGCAACATAACTGCTGCATTCTATTGATGACAAGCAATCCTCAAGCCCACCCGAATTCAAAGGGGAAATCAGACCCCAGCTATAAATGGGGGCACAGGGCGTGGAGGTGTAGTTGGCAAGGCTCTAGAAGAGAGATAATATTGTGGCCATCTTTGGTAAATACAATCTGCCACAACTTTTGAATGTTTTTTTTCCCTAAATCATCGCAATTCTGTAAGGTAGCATTATCCCCCATTTTAGGGATGAGGGATCTGATCTCAGAAGTATTAAGTAATTTTTCTGAGATGCGTTAGCTAACGATTAGCAGAGCAGGGATTTCACCCAAAGCAGATTCCAAAGCTCTTGCTCTTTATAACTACATTTTATTGCCTTCCTAAAACAAGAATAAAAATGACAGCTTACACACAGCCCTTACAATATGCCAGACACTGTCTTAAGCATTTTTTGTTCTATATCTCATTGAAAAAAAAATGAATCGCTACTACTTACTGAGATTACTATGTGCACAGCATTGTGTTAAGTACTACAGATGTAATATCTACAATCCTCCAGAACCACAGCAGTAAGAGGCAAGTATTATGCCTGCTTTATAAAAGACAAAACGGAAGAGAGAGGTGGTGTAACTTGCTCAAGTTCACAAAGCTAGGAAGGGCCATAGCTGCGAATCCACCCTGCGTGATCTAAAACCAGAGCCGGCTGGCAGGCAGTGTACCCTGGGTGGGGACCAGTGGGTCTGCACTAGAATTAGAGAGTGGAAAGGAGGCAGGAGGCTCTCTTCCAAGTGGTGCAGACTTTGCTCCAGAAGGATGTTGGAGAAGCTAGAAAAGCCCGTGCAAAACAGGACGGGGCCACCATGCATCTGACTTCTACCATGCATCTGACTTCTAAGTAATTTCAGGTTTTTAAGATGTCAGAAGATGACCTTACCTTCTCAAAGCTAGACAGTACATGGGGGTAAGGAATTAAAAGTATCCTCTGCCCTCAAGAGCTCCCACTTTGGAGGGGACTATAAGATGAACACACAAATAAGTACCTGTGTGGAAGAGATTATATGAGAAGTAGGAGGCTAAAACATGAGAAAAGATATTATTTCCTGAAGCAGTGAGAAGGGAGAAGGGAACAGTCTCTCTAAAGAGAGATCAAGGGGTGCCTGGGTGGCTCAGTGGTTAAGCATCTGCCTTCGCCTCAGGTCCCGGGGTTGAGCCCTGCATCGGGCTCCCTGCTCCGCGGGGAAACCTGCTTCTCCCTCCCCCGCTCTCCCTGCTTGTGTTCCTTCTCTCGCTGTGTCTCTCTCTGTCAAATAAATAAATACAATCTTAAAAATATATATATAAAATAAATAAAGAGAGATCAAGGAAAGATTTCTGGAAGAAAAGACATTTGAGTGGGATCTTAAAAGATAAACAGAATTTCATAGCACAGAGATGAAAGAACTCATCTGCTTGCTTTCTCCCATCTTCCACCTCCCCCCCCCCTTTGCAGAGTATTAGCCTCAAAGAGCTATCTCTTTAGAGAGAATTAAAACACACTAGAGTGTCAATGACTGATTGCCTCATGAGATACTTTTACCAGAGAACTCAGAGGAGACAGTCTTATTTGCATAAGGGACATATGCCCTCCTTGGGAAAATTTTGAAGGAGACCTTATAGCCTTTAATCGAGTTCCAAAAATGCTGAAATTTAGACCCCATCCCAACATTACCCACCAAAATAAGATTACATAACAAAAGGCCCTTACTCTTCAAGAATGGAAATTGTCAGAGACACATAACCCAGCTTGGGAGAGCAGTCAGTGGTCTGAAAGGAAAGCAATGTATCCCCATCCAGGAGAGTGACCCTCAAACCTCATCTAGCCTGATTGCACAGTTCTGGCCAGCGTTTCTCAAGACAGCTGATTGTGTAACCTAAAACAGATCATTTGGTTGTAATAGGACTCAGTTTGCACCACTGCAAAATAGGAACAATTTGAAATTAAATATTAAGGTTTTTGTGACACCTATAGGACCCCAGTGTTCCTACCAGCCAAGCATTACTTGAGAAGTCCATCAGAGGCATCACATATGACTTATACATATTTTTAAACCTTAAAGATCAATATATGAGCAACCGTGTGCCAACATCTCTTTACTCACTTTGCCTCAACATAGTCCTGCTATAACATGGGTTTAGAAGTATCCCGAGGAATTTTGCAAGTATCATGAAAGCATAAATACCAGAGAGATTTATATACATTTTTTAACTCGAAACGGAAAGGGAAATTTTCTCTGCAGATACCCAGGAAAGTTGAAGCGAAATAAAACATAAGTAAAAAAAAAATCCTCTATATTGATATCTTAAAAGCATATCAAACATCTTCAATTATGGGGAGGGGGAATTCTATAAAACATAAACTAAGAAACTATAAAATCAGCTGATGCAACAGTCCAACTCAGTGGCCCGGGATTGCCTATGATCTAATGTTTGTGAGACATGGGGCAGAGGCTGAAACGTTTGTGGGAGGTATGAACATATCCTCAGCGGCCCTCTGTGGATAGTAATTCCTGCCGTCAGAGAGCTGTGGAAGAAGTTCCTGAACAGGGGATGGGTAGTGGGCTGTTGGGACTGCTTTGTTTTATTCCTGGTGCACTGCTGATGCTCCGGATTTTGCTGGAGAAGCTTCCTTGCTCCGAAAGAGTGGAGCACTACAGGAAACAATGCGTTAGTATCAAAGTCAGCAGGCCAGTTTGGAATTTCCAGCTCCGGCATTTGTTCATTTCTTCACTAAGTGCTCTGGGCCAGTCTCCTGGCCCCCAGACTCTGGGTATGGAAACCAAGGATGTGGGGGTTAAGTGACGAAAGCGTGTGAAAGCTCCTCAGGATATGGTCCTTGCTGTGCGCTTGTAGACCCCTCAGATCCTTCTTGTGGACTAAGGGATGATTTAAGTCGATCCATAAATGACACATTTACAATTATTTTAATTAGTCCAGGAGGGGTCTTGAGGTTAAACTGCTCAGCAAGCAGGATTGGGAAAGCGCCCGGAAGCTGGGCCATGGGCCAGGAGATGGTACTCCTCCGGGAGCTTGTGAAATCTGTTTTGCCTAGAGATTTTGGAGAAAGGGTTAGATTGCTCCCCTGGGTTGGCAGGGGCTACATCAGGGAGACGGGCGCATCCCTGGTGGCTGCGGGGATCCTATAAACCACTAGACTTCCCTTCCTTCCCTCCCTCCTGGGAATGCAACTGAAGAGCTGCTCCCCTGCACTGGCCACCACCCCTCCAGCTTCCCAGGCCCCACCTCCACATCTCTGTCTTTCATACACACGCGCGCACACACACGCCCCTGCCCCCATCCTCAACCCCAGCAGTAGGGCCCTCAACCAGTCCTAAGTAATGGTTCATGTTCCCTTGTTCAGGACCAGTGTTCACAAAACAGACACTTAGAGCGGATGCAGGGTTTTCTGGGCAATAAGCCCCTCTCTGTCATGTCCATTGCAATATGAGAACTTGCATGGGAGAGAAAGGGACAGAATAACAGCCCTCAGGAGACTCATTTCAATAAGCATTTAAAGGACAGCGATAGCACTTCAAAGTTAGAGAAGTCATAAGGAATTTCAAAAATTTTCAGGTAACATTTTAAAATCATGATATATATATAACACATTAAAATATTGAAATTCTTGGGTTTGGTTACAAAATGAGATTTAGCAACTCTTTATCTGCATTCCTCCCACTAACTTCAGCAGCATGAGCTGAAGCTGACAAGACTTATCTTATTTAATTGGGGCAAGAGGTCTATAGTTCACCACAGTCATACCTGCCCCCCTGGAGCATCATCCAAATGACCTGTCTGGCCTCTTCCTGTGGGTAGTTTGAAATCCCAAGGACTGAGGTTAGAAGTTCTGAAGTCAGTAAATCTGGGTTTTAATCCTGTTTCTACCTCACATATTGACTTTGGGGCTTTGAGCAAATTTCTTAACCTTTCTGAGCTTCAGTTTCCTCATCTTAAAAGTAGACATAGGGGCACCTGGGTGGCCTTGTGACTCTTGGTTTTGGCTCAAGTCATGATCTCAGGCTTGTGGGACCGAGCCCCACATCGGGCTCCACACTCAGCACAGAGTCTACTTGACATTCTCTCTCCCTCTCCCTCTGTCCCTCCCCTGCTCTCTTTCTCTCTCTCTAAAATAAGCAAATAAATCTTTAAAAAAATATAGGCATAAATTATTTCCTACCCGATGGGTTGTCACGAGGATTAAGTGAGACAATGCATTCAGTCTTGTATAGCACATTGCAGTCACTCAGTAAGATTACTGTTGTCACTGTTATTATAGTCACCGTCACTACTGTTATTATTCCTACCCTCACTGGGGTTTCCATGCATGTCCTTGAAAAAGAATTGAACACTGCTGGTGGTTGCCCACAATCAACCTGAGCACCAAGCATGGTGCCCCTATCACTCCAAGTCCAAAGGTATAGACCATACTTACGCTCAGTAGGAGGGTTAGAGAGGAGGTTTCCGCTTTGGGTGGAGAGACAGATGGATAGTAAGTTCCCTTCCGCCTTGAGGATTGGGGTATTCATTGGCATAGTTGACAGCTTTCCATTTCAAGTCATCAAATCTCCACAACAGCCCTACAAATAGATTATTTATTATTGTCCCCAGTGTACAAATGAGGAGACTGAGATTCAGAGGGCACAGGTAACTTGCCAAAGCCCGCAGAGCGGGTGGAGTCAGAACTGGAAGCCAAGACCTCTGTAGTTTCGCAAACTGACATTAAAGCGTGGCTGCTCTCCAATGGTAAGGCTGATTGTTAAACAAAATGTATGCTTTCCAAATGGATGTAGTCCTATTCTCGGGCACCAGGGCATGATCCGCCAGCCCAGGCTGAACTGAACTGGATTGGACTGGATTATTTCCTGGAGCCCAGAGTCTTAGTCAACTTTGTCTCCCTAGCAGCTGTCTCAATAACCAAGAGCAGTACTTCAAGCCTCAGGTCCCTCATCTGGGGAAGGGAAATAATAACCATCCTTAAGCCTATAGTTGTTAGAACATTGAGTGAGTTTCTGTATGTAAAGCTCTTAGAACAGTGCCCACCACCCGGTAAGTGCCATGTCTTTGTTGGCTGTTACTATTCTGTGGGTACTGTCACTGATGCGAACTCCACACTCTGCTCACTCTCCTATCCTGCCTCCCATATTGGAGTGTTGCTTGTTTCACGTAAAACCTAATGCCAACATAAAGGAAGGAAGGGAAGAAGAAGGCTGTGGCTCCATCCTGGCCCAAAAGAGAGGAGAAAGGTCACCATCCTGAGAATCAGCAGACCTGGTTTCTAGACCCTGCCAATCACTCAGGAAATCTCTTCTCTTCTCTTCTCTCTCTCTCTCTTTTTTTTTTTAGAGAGAGAAAGAGAGAGAGGTGGGGGTGGGGCAGAGGGGCAGAGGGGCAGAGGGAGAGGGAGAGAGAGAATCTTAAGCAGGCTCCACGCCCAGTGCAGAGCTGGGTGAGGGCTCTCCATCTCACAACCCTGAGATCACGACCTGAGCCAAAATCAAGAGGTGGACACTTAACCAAATGAGCCACTCACGTTCTCAGAGAAATCTCTTGTCTCTCCGGGCCTCTGTTTCCTCACTCACTTAACAAAAGTATTGGTTTAGTTATACTGGAGGTTTCTTTCCAATCCTATGACACAAGGAAGCAGGGTGAGGGAAAGGCAACAAGCTTTACCACCAGATGGGCCTGGATGTAAACATGGGTTCTGCCACTTCCTAGCCAAGCCACGTAGGCTTGATCTGGTCATAACCTTGCTGAGCCTCATGCTTTTCAAGGATTGGGCTCAACACCATCAGAGCCTTCTCTTGTCCCTCACTCATTGTGATTCCCTGATGTCTCCAGTCAAAGGCACATCCACAGTGCCTCAGAGAGAGTCCTTGTCCCTGGAGAAGGCACTGAGCACACTTTTATTTTCCTTCAAGTATTAAGGCCCTCTCATCTTTGGCTTATTTGGAAAGGCAATCAGGACAGCTTGTAGGCACGTTCCCAGGCACTGCCATTTTGAAAACCCATGAGTGATGAGTGCTTTCAAGGCATTCCCAACGTCACCAGAACCCAGCCAGGAAAACATCTTTGCCCTACATGACTAAGCCCCGCCACCCCTCCTGTTTAGCCGTCTGATGCTCATGCCTTGCAAGACACTTCAGATGAACAGAAAGTTGAGGCAGTGAGACCAAAGACCAAATACAAAGAGCAGAAGAATTCTTAAGCTGCAGACACTACAAGGAAGACATGTCTCCAAGAAAACCCAAATCACTTTGAGGGCTCCTGAGCAAATACAGGGAGAAGCCGGTATGGAGCACTCCACAAGAACTTGGAAATGAAGGAAGGCTTCTTTCTGAGACTGATGATAGTCATTAACATTATATCCTCTGAGCAGGATGTCTGTGGGATAATCCAAAACTAGCTTTGTTCAACCTGCTCTGTACTTCAAGCTAGCCTCTCCCCTCATAAAAATCTAAGGTCTGAATGCAAGCTGGTGCAGCCACTCTGGAAAACTGTATGGAGGTTCCTCAAAAAGTTGAAAATAGAGCCACCATATGATCCAGCAATTGCACTACTGGGTATTTACCCCAAAGATACAAAAGTAGGGATCTGAAGGGGTACGTGCACCCCGATGTTTATAGCAGCAATGTCCACAATAGTCAAACTGTGGAAAGAGCCAAGATGTCCATCGACAGATGAATGGATAAAGAAGAGGTGGTATATATATATATACAATGGAATATTATGCAGCCATCAAAAGGAATGAGATCTTGCCATTTGCAACGACGTGGATGGAACTGGAGGGTATTATGTTGAGCGAAATAAGTCAAACAGAGAAAGACATGTATCATATGACCTCACTGATATGAGGAATTCTTAATCTCAGGAAACAAACTGAGGGTTGCTGGAGTGGGGGGTGGGGTGGGAAGGATGGGGTGACTGGGTGATAGACACTGGGGAGGGTATGTGCTCTGGTAAGCGCTGTGAATTTTGCAAGACTGTTGAATCTCAGATCTGTACCTCTGAAACAAATAATGCAATATATGTTAAGGAAAAAAAAAGAAGAAGAAGAAGAAGGTAGCGGGAGGGGAAGAATGAAGCGGGGGAAATCGGAGGGGTAGACGAACCATGAGAGACGATGGACTCTGAAAAACAAACAGGGTTCTAGAGGGGA
>NC_058413.1:58758273-58802209 GCF_002201575.2 Neomonachus schauinslandi | reverse complement strand
AAAAAAAAAAATCTAAGGTCCACCACTGGGTAACCAAAAGGCCTCCAGTCATTTCTGTCACTAAAAAAAGCCTCAGTTCAGTAATTACTTCAAGGAGTCCATGTGATAGTCATAATGTCCAAGTTCATTTAAAGTGATAGCATCTTCCATTCCCTGGCTTGGACCTGCTTCAGGGTGACCCCCTGTAGTGGGCAGGTGCTATCAGGGTGGGACAAGGAAAGGAGAGTGAAGGGCAGGCAGTTCTTGCCTGAACGGCGCCCTTACCAGCTGTGAAAGTGCGCCTGGCCTGGCCAACCTTCCCTTACGGGGCATTCTCTTCACTGCTTCTGAAGCCTTTGTGCTAAGGTGGGGGGAGGGAGGCCTCCTGCAATTCTCTTCACCCGGCAAAGACTCCTCCTCTGAATGATTACTTGTGACCCCTTCCTCAGTCCCTAGGTACCACCTGCAGCTTCTTTCTGCCTATCCCTGACCCCTTCAGGTGCCCTTCATTGTCAGCATGTGGACCCACCTGGGCCTGCTCTTTCTCAAGTAACCCACTCCCGGTGCTGAGAAATTCTGGAAAGGCAGCCATCCCAGGTCCAGCACTGGACCTTTGCTCCCCGGTCTGTGCAGTACTGAGCCCTTTAGATTTATATAGTGTGAGCTGGACCTTAGGGCAAAGTGTCTTCCATGCTCCACAGAAACATATGGAATTCTCTGAGTGGCCACATGGAAGCCCTCCACTAGACACAAGAAGGGCAAAACTGGGGCTTGAAGCTCACTGAAGGGTCCCTCCAGAAATTCTCCCCAATTTTCCCTAGGTCACTATAATTCTTTAAAGCCTAGAGTCTATGAATACCACACCTGACCAATCTCAGCTCTGCGGGTCTCACACTTCACTTTGGAATTAGCAGTACAGGACATACTTTCTCACAGAGTTTTAGCAGAAACAAAGAAAAGAAGGGTCACTTTTTTTTTTAAGATTTAATTTATTTATTTGACAGAGAGAGAGAGACAGTGAGAGAGGGAACACAAGCAGGGGGAGTGGGAGAGGGAGAAGCAGGCTCCCCGCTGAGCAGGGAGCCCGATGTGGGGCTCGATCCCAGGACCCTGGGATCATGACCTGAGCCAAAGGCAGATGCCTAACGACTGAGCCACCCAGGCACCCGAAGTGTCACTTTTTAACCTCTGTGACACAACAACCCAAAATTGAGCAGGGCAGAGTCAAAGTGGCTCATGGGTCAGCAAGATTTGCATACAATCACACAAATATTTTATTTTCTAAAGAAAGAATGTGTATGTAAAACATAATGTTTGACAATAGTCCATGTTGGGTAGTAGATCAGTGGGCACTTGTTATGTTTTTCTTACAGATTTATTTATTTTATTTTTTTTTTTTTTTTTTTTTTTTTTTTTTTTTTAAAGATTTTATTTATTTATTTGAGACAGAGAGAATGAGATACAGAGAGCATGAGAGGGAGGAGGGTCAGAGGGAGAAGCAGACTCCCTGCTGAGCAGGGAGCCCGATGCGGGACTCGATCCAGCGACTCCAGGATCACGACCCGAGCCGAAGGCAGTCGCTTAACCAACTGAGCCACCCAGGCGCCCCAGATTTATTTATTTTAGAGAGAGAGTGAATACACTCTAGCAGGGGAAGGGGCAGAGGGAGAGGGAGAGGATCTCAAGCAGACTCCCCACTGAGCATGGAGCCTGACTGTGGCTTGATCCTGTACCCCAGAGATCAGGCTCTGAGCTGCAATCAAGAGTTGGATGCTTAACCAGCTGAGCCTCCCAGGCACCCCCCAGTGTGCATGCATTTAATTTAAGCAGTGTGGTAGGCAAACAAGGCTCCCCAAAGATGTCCACACCCTAATGCCCGGACCCATGGATATGTTACCTTACACAGCAAAAGAGTGACTGGAGGTGTGCATAAGTTAAGGGTCTTGAGATGGGAGCATTATCCTGGATGGTCCAGGTGAGCCTGAAATAAGCACAGGTGAAAGAAGGAGTCAGGGGAGTCAAGGAAGGAGCCCAGGGAGGTAGGAGCCCGGGTCTGAGTGATGCGGTTTCCTGGCCTTGAAAGTATGAGGGGCCATGAACCAAGGAGTATGGGCAGCCTCTAGAGCTGGAGCTTTCAGATATAACACAGCCCTGCCAACATCTTGATTTTAGCCCAATGAGACCCATTTCAGATATCTGAGCTCAAAGCTGTAAGATAAATTTGTGTTGTTTTAAGCCATTAAGTTTGTGGTAATGTTATAGCGGCAATAAGAAACTAATATAAGCAATTTCAATTAAAACTATTCAATAAAGAAAAGGAGGGGAAAAAAGAGAAAGTGGAAAGGAAAAATAATATACAATATAAAGATGTTTAAAAGGACAGCAATTCTGTCTGCCCTCCTGCCAACAGCGTGTGCCCAGAACAGACGTGAGGTGGATCCATGATACTGCTTCTTTGTTTGGTCTCAGTTGTAGTGTGAGCATCATGCCACACTTGTGGTTTCACGAGACTTTCAGGGACAGTGGTAACTCTGTGCAACTTTCCACATCTTCTTGATTTTGGAACTTGAGTCCTACGCAAGCGCCACTGTTCCACTGGAACTGAACGGGAGTTGGGTCTAGAGGTTCAGAGCTTACGCCGTGGAGTCAAAGAGACTGGAGTTGAGCCCCTCCTCTGATCCTTATGGCTGTGTAACCTCAGACAAAATACCTCACCTCCCCTGGCCTCAGTCTCCTCATCTGGAAGATGGAGAAATAATGGCCCCTTCCTTCCACTGCGGTAAGGGTTCAATCAGACAATGTGTATAGAGAGCCTGGCAATGCAGTAACCTCCTAATAAATGATCACGGTTAGTCCAGCTGGAATCATTACTGGGATTGTATCTGCTGTTGGGATGGAATTGCCCTCCAAAGGCTCATTTGCCTCCCGGATAATTTGCCTGCCTCCAGTACCCCTTGCACAAGCTCATTATTAATAAGCTTCCTAATCTTGTTTGTTTAGTAGGCAACGTCTTACAAGAAATGGGGTCCTGTGGGGAAAATAATGAAAAGAGGGTCCTTGGTAGAGAAAAGGATGCGTATGAAGGACCTCGTTACTTTACAAATATAAGTCAACTGACACACAAAAAGGGGAGCTCATGTGTTCAAAGACAACACCGCAGGAGGGCAGACAGATATAGGGCTAGGGTCCTTTGGTTTCCCAGCATCTTTTCCAGCATGGCGCATACATACAGACCATGTCTAATTACATGGCTGCTTCAAAACTACAAAACCAGACTCTTCAGATCAGTGGTGACCCTGTTTCAAACTAGGGTAAGTGCGCATATTCCTTGCTTTGTCTCCTAGTGATTTGTATATCTCCACACACCGCCCCCCCCCCGACCTGTTCAGAAATGCAAATATCAAATACCAAATGTCACATATAAAAAAGAGTGTGTCTTTTCTGAATTTCCAACATTCCAACTTTTTTTTTTTTTAAGATTTTATTTATTTATTTATTTGACACAGAGAGAGAGACAGCAAGAGAGGGAACACAAGCAGGGGGGAGCGGGAGAGGGAGAAGCAGGCTTCCCGCTGAGCAGGGAGCCTAACGCAGGGCTTGATCCCAGGACCCTAGGATGATGACCTGAGCTGAAGTCAGACGCTTAACGACTGAGCCAACCAGGCGCCCCACATTCCAACATTTTTCATGCCATTACTTTTTTCCTTGCAGAAATCTATTGTAAGACCAAAGAGACAAACATTTTTTAAACCACCAAAAATAACAAAAAAGCAAACAAACCTTTTCTAAAGTAGGCAAAGGATCAAATTAAAAAGCAGCCCTTGTAGCCAATGATGAGAGCTCCATTCTAGAAAGTATCCTTTCTGCCCCCACCCCAAGTTGTCAATGACACAGCATTGGTTCTCAGGGAGGGCAAGTCTTTGGCCTTTCCTACTGAAATTTGGGAATAATCCTGAGTCATTTTGGGCCAAATTTGGCAAATGTGCTGAATGGCCAAGTGGGAGGCAGTGAATCCCCCTTGGACTGTAATGGAAGAAGAGGGCTGGGCCTGAAGATTTCTGTGAGAGGCTTAGAAATGAGCCTCCACCTGGGAGAAGCTGGTCCCCAAGAGGGAAGAAACCCCACAGTTTTGAACAATGGTAAAAACTTTGGAATTTGTTTGTTTTTTGTTTGTTTGTTTGTTTGTTTTATTTGACAGAGAGAGAGACAGCGAGAAAGGGAACACAAGCAGGGGGAGTGGGAGAGGGAGAATAAGGCTTCCCGCCAAGCAGGGAGCCTGATGCGGGGCTCGATCCCAGGACCCTGGGATCATGACCTGAGCTGAAGGGAGACGCTCAGTGACTGAGCCACCGAGGCGCCCCTTTGGAATTTGTTTTTAACTTGGAGAAGAATTAAAAAAATAATACCGACATTTGCTGAACGCTTAATACATGACTTATACATACATGTATAATATACATAAATGTATAATCCTCCTAGCTACCCTTTTAAGCAGATATTATTAATTATTATCACTATTGTTTTATAGATGAGGAACCCAAAGTTGAGACAGGTTAAATAACTCACTCAAAGTCATATGGTTAGGAAAAGGGGAAGCAGGACTTGAACCCAGATCTCATGGGGTCCAAAGCTCATGCTCTCAATCCCTACACTGCTCTGCATGTAGAGCTTCTACAAACCACAACTAGCGGGGGACATGGACTGAAAAAGAGAAGGAAGAGAACATCTTAAAACTTTACGGACATGTCTTGATGTCTCTAGTTGTCTGCTGCATTCATGTATTCAACAAATAAATTTGAGTCTCTACTTGGCTTGAAACCGGGTGATTAGCATGAAGTCTTGAGAGGTGAGCCAGGCAAACCCAGTCTCCACGTGGCCTCTTGGGCTGAGAGTCCAGAGAGGGCTATGGACATGACGCATGGAAGCATTTTAAAAGAACAGCAACACGATCCTCAATTTTCACTTAGGGAAGATCGCTCTGGCCACAGGGAATTAGATATGACTCCATCAACACCAGGTTCAAATGAGAAAAACAACAAAACCACAACTTGTATGGATGAGGGCAACGCCTCCCTCCTCTACCCCTCCTAGCATTTTGTTTTTCCCTTTTTAAATGTCAAACAAAGTTGTTTTCCTCTGGTTTATGGGCCTGGTGTCACAATTACACTGTGAGCACCTTGAGGTCAGAGTTTGCCCGATTTTGTTTCCCCAGCAGCAAGCAGATTGCCTGGCACGATTGGTTCCACAAGAATTTTTGTTAAATGAGCAACGCCTCGTTCCCTTGATGCTGAATTACATTCATTGCTATTTAATAGATGGGAAAAAAATCTAGTCCAGAAAAGGCTTTAAATGGTGGAAGAAAATGATTCTTTATGCACATCCTCTAACCAACAGTCCAGAGCACAATTACTTTTAGCCTCCAGGCCTTAGTGAAATATTGCTATTGTTTGCTATATGGTCACTAATGTCAATCAGATGGAGAGGTCCGTTGGTGACCAGCAGTGTAGGGGATAAGTCTGTGTTGATCCTACTATTGGTCATTAATTCCATACTGAAGTACTTAATTAATGGCAGCTGATTGCTCTTTGAATAGAGTAAAAATGATACCATTTAAATATAATAAAGTGGAAAACTGTGTGTGTTTATTGTTTCACTTGCAAAGCCAATTCTCAGAATTTCTTTCCTTTTAAAAAACCCCTTTAAGGGGCGCCTGGGTGGCTCAGTCGTTAAGCGTCTGCCTTCGGCTCAGGTCGTGATCCCAGGGTCCTGGGATCGAGCCCCGCGTCGGGCTCCCTGCTCCGCGGGAAGCCTGCTTCTCCCTCTCCCACTCCCCCTCCTTATGTTCCCTCTCTCGCTGTGTCTTTCTCTGTCAAATAAATAAATAAGATCTTTAAAAAAAAAAAAAAAAAGACACAGTCCTTGGTAGGAAGTCCATAGTCTGCCAGAGAGAACAGACCAACTGGACTCATGTTCTGTCATTATTTAGAACACTTTCTAAATGGGAAAAATTACACTGAAAATGATCAAGTCATGCCTGGTAGATTCAAAATGCCAATGCCGATGACATTCAGTCCGTCATACTTTCCCCTTTTTGATGGCATTGCCAAAAATGCAGAAAAGTTCTAATCCCAGACTACCTCCCTGGAATGCTGAAAGGATGCAATACTTAAAGGATGTGAAATGCTTTAAAACCTATAACGTGCTGTTCCATAAGGAAGAACAATCTCAACAGCAATACTTGTGAGGGACTCTAGAGCTCATGCAGGGTTGTAAGTTTCTTTACCTCATGGAGTAGGCTGGGCTGAAAAACGTCTCTCCCATTGTTCAGGTACAAAAAAGGCGGGGTGACCAAGGGACTTGCCCATGATGCACAGTTTATGGGTTATAATTCATAATAATTCTGCTTGTTACCATCTCCCTGATTCAATCAGATGGAGTATTTTAAAGCCTGCAGCTCAAAGCCTGGTGCATGACAGGTGTGCAATGAATATTCCTTGAAACTGATTTCCACTAGCAGTTTCGAATATCACTCTACAACCCCAATCCTCTCTCCAAGTGATAGGTGTCTTTCTGGGAACATTGTGGGAGAGAGGAATAGAGAAGGATGTTTGACCTCCTTCCAATAAGCCAGTGATTGTCCACTATTTATAGCAGTACGTCATGATCTGTAGTGAAGTGTAAGTAATTTTTACTAATAATAGCTCATAACACCATCTGATTGATGTTTGCTAATGATTTACTTTTTAAAATTAGAGCAGATTCATGGTTACACCTCTAAGAAATGTTTCTCTCATTTTCTCTCTGTCTCTGGTGTTCAAATGTGCTTTTTTGGAGGAAGACAAGGGGTGAAGGTAGAGCCAGGTAACAATGGGAGTCGAGTCTCTTTGTCTGGACCAGGCTGGTCCCTGCTCACCCACCAACGAGCACTCTTGGCCACAGGGTGAAGAAAGAGGCCTGGACAATGCAGAATAGGGGCTGGCAGAGGCCCATCTGCAGAGGATAACCCTGTGTGTTGGCCAAAGGGCATCAGAGAGATGGCTTGCTCCTTGACAAGTAGTGGGACGAGCCGGTGGGAAGTTCAGCCACAAGCAGCAGGCTCTTAGTCCCCAGTGAGTCACCCCAGTGTGGCTGGCAGCCTCAGAAGCAGCCTCCAGCTCTTCTGTGGGGACAAGCTTGGCAACAGCTGGACAGGATGACAAGGAGGCAGAGTCCCAGTCAAATGTGGGGAATGTGGGGCATCAGGGACCTAGAAGCCTAGAAGGGAAACTGAGGCACATCAGTAAAAACGGGACTGAAGAATGGAGAAATGCTGACAGAATGAGGCCAGTTGGGTACAGACTCACCTTGTAAAACTGTTTCCAGGATCTTTGGCAGCAAAACTAACTCTAGACTCATCTACTGATGGAGAAAGCTGTTAACATCCCCCTCAGTCAGGCGGGCTGAGAGCAGGATGCAGACTCCCACCTGCCACCTTCTGACCTTCTCTAGTCTGTGCTGACATTCTCCACACCCGGCACACTGCTCCCTTGCTGGCAGTGCCTTCTCCTCAATCCTCTGTTGGATCCTCTATTTCTGGGTTCATATCTTTTCCTTTTTCCTGCTTCACTTCCTTGTTTGGGGGAAAGGCATCCTCTGGGAGCTTCCTGAGACAAGGTATATGGCAAGGAAAATGTTTCAAAGCCTTGAATATCTAAAAAGATCTTCATCCCACCCCTACACGTAGAATCCTGAGTTGGAAGTACAGTTGACCCTTAAACAACACTGGTTTGAACTGTGCAGGTCCACTTATACACGGATCTTTTTCATAAATACTGCATAGTACTAGAAATGTACTTTGTCTTATGATTCTTAATAATGTCTTTTCTATAGCTTACTTATTGTAAGAAGACAGGATATAATACATAAACATATAAATTATGTGTTAATTGACTATTATTGTTAGGGCTCTGGTCAAGAGGAGGCTATTAATAGTTAAGTTTGGGGGGCATCAAAAGTTATATGCAGACTTTCGACTGTTCAGGGGAGGGGCAGTTGGTACCCTAACCCCCTGGTTGTGCAACTGTACTTCCCTCAGATTTTGAAGGGCATCACTCCACTGTCTCCCATTTCCCAGTGTTGGCATTGGGCAATCCAAAGACTTCCATATTCCTCATCCCTGGTCTGGGTCCAGCTCCTCTCTGGAAACTTGTAAGATCTCTTTGTCCCCAGTGTTAGAGTAGAAATTTTGCAATAATGTGCTCAGGTGAGTGTACTTTCATCCATTGTTCTAGGCACTCGGTGGGCCCTTAAATCTCAAAACTCGTGTCCTTCAATTCCGGGAGACATTCTTGAAGTTTTTTTTTTTTTTTTTAAGATTTTATTTATTTATTTGAGAGAGAGAGACAGAGATAGCGACGGAGATAGCAAGAGAGCACAAGCGGGGAGGAGAGGGAGAAGCAGGCTCCCCGCTGAGCAGGGAGCCCGATGCAGGACTCGATCCCAGGACCCTGGGATCACGGCCTGAGCAGAAGGCAGACGCTAACCGATGGAGCCACCCAGGCGTCCCTTGAACTATTTAATTGATGACTTCCTTACTCATTTTTGTGTCTTCTCTTTCTGGAATTCCTATTAATTAGATACAGAATCTCCTGTCTGTCTTCCCATTGACTTACCTTTTCTCTCATACTTTCCATTTCCTTGGGGTTTTTCATTTTGGTTTTTTTTGTTTTTCTCTACTTCCCGGGGGAACTCCCCATTTTTATCTTCCAAACCTCATAACGAGTGTAACTTTCCTGAAAGTTTTTCTTTGCATGTTTCTGCCGCCTACGTGGACTCCATCTCTTCCAAGTCCTTTTACTTGGTTCATTCTGTGTCCGCTTTTCACACTCGAGGCTCACTAGGTGTCAGCCAGTCTTTAAGAAGCAGAGATGAAAAGATGGGTGAGCATGCAGGCGGGGCTGGTCAACATGAGCATTACTGTGAGGAGAGCAGGCTGACCTCTGTGTTGGGAACCCCTGTCGTGGGTCCCTTTAGTTCTTTCTTCTTGGAACTAGTCAGATTCTCCAGAGAAGATCCTCCCAATGCCTTGAGTAGGAGGCACATTAATGGTCCCCCAAAGATGTCCCTGTGCTAATCCCTAGAACCTATGAATATGTGACCTTGCATGTCACAAAGGGCTTTGTAGATGTCATTAAGTTAAGGATCCTGGGATGGGGAAATGAAGCTGGGTCATCCAGGGGACCCACTATAATCATAATGGCCCTTGTTAGAAGGAGGCAAGAGACTCAGAGTGAAAAAATGGAGCTATGACTCCGGAAGTAGAGGTCGAAGTGATGAGAAGTCACAGTCCAAGGAATCCAGGCAGCTGTAGGACTGGAACAGCCAAGGCAAACAGAACCCTCCCAGGGCCTCCAGAAGGAACACAGCCCCACCGACACCTTGATTTTAGCCCAGCCCTTCCTACACCTTGATTTAGTTCAGTCCAGAACTGAAAGATCATAAATCTGTGTTGTTTAGTAATTAGAGCAACAATGGAAACCTAACACAGCCTGAGGCTGGGAGCTGGGCATGGGGATGGCCTTGGCTTTCAGTGGGCAGATATGTGCTCAGTGTCTTTGTGTTCAGAGTGGTCCCTGCCTCAACTGTCCCTGAGTCGTTCAGTCCAGAGAAACTGTTGAACACTCATCCTCTAGAAGATAAATGTCCGGTTTCTGCTGGGATAGAGAGGAAGGGTAATCTCCCAGAAATGTGAAGCAAGGAAGAGAGTCTAGGGATCTACTTGCTCCCCTCTCCTGGGTTCCAGCTGTACCTGGAGCTGCCAATCCCTGACCACCTGTGGGTTGTCAGGCCGACTTAGAGCTTTCCGCACCACTGACTCCAAACCAGGCTTTCTCCAGTCTATTGTCAAGTACTTGGCAGCCACTCAATCACTCTTCTCTTCTCTCCCATTCTCCCTGTCTTCACCCGATTGCATCCTTCAAGCAAAATCAAACAAATGGAAGAGTCCTCTGGTTTTAGTCGAGTGTCTGAGGGAATAAATCTAGCCCCAGTGCTTGTCTGCCACCTTCGCTAGGGAGTCTTCCCCTCACACTTCCTCCAAGTTCAAAAAGTTGAGCCCCGGGGGCGCCTGGGTGGCTCAGTTGGTTAAGCGACTGCCTTCGGCTCAAGTCATGATCCTGGAGTCCCGGGATCGAGTCCCACATTGGGCTCCCTGTGCTCAGCAGGGCGTCTGCTTCTCCCTCTGACCTTCCTCCCTCTCATGCTCTCTGTCTCTCATTCTCTCTCCCGCAAAAAAAAAAAAAAAAAAAAAGCTGAGCCCCTCACACCCCCCTCTCCTTCAGAGTCCCCGTCTAAGGCCCTTCCTCCTGATTCCTGTCACACTGGCTCTGGGGGGTGCAAGGCTGTGCCCCAGAATGGCTGTGGTAGTGATGAATGTAGAACTTCCCTACGCCTTGTGAACAGCCACTGCTCCTGACCCCCCAAGTTCCCTTGCCCCCCAGCCACCCTGGCCACTGCAGATGCTCCCTGGCTGTCCTGGTCTGTGAGGGTGGCCATAACAGATACCACAGACCAGGTAGCCTGAACAACAGCAGCTCTTCTCTCACGGTTCTTGGGGCTGCACGTCCAAGATCAAGGTGTAGACGGGATTGGATTTTTACGAGGCCTCCCTCCTTGGCTACCGGGTGCTCCCTCCACCCCCGCTGCCTCTTCAGGGGCTCGCCCATCTGAGCACACCCTGATGTCTCCCTGTGGGTCCTAATCGCCTCGTCTTGGTTACAAGAACACCAATCAGATTGGATCAGGACCCGTTTTAGCTAAATCCCCTCTGTGAAGATCCTGTCTCCAAATACAGTCACATTCTAAGGTACTAGGAGTTAGGACTCCAACATGAATTTGGGGCGGACACCATGTAGCCCATATCACAGGCCCTCCCCTGATTCTGGCCCAGGACTCTGACTGCTCTGTGTCCCTGCCGTAACCGCGGTCACACATCTGGAATAGCAGCTCTGCACCTGCCACGTTATTCATTTCTCCTCACAGGCCTGAGCTATGGAACCAGTCCCGCCAAGACAGCCACAGACCCAGGCCCCCTACCTTGGAGCATAATGGGAAACTACGAAGCCCTTTGTGTTTGGTGTCATAGTTTTGTGTCCCTGCTGCTAAAAATATTTTTAAATAAAAATGAAAACAATATATACTGTATGCATGCATTGTATAGGACTCTAAAAGAAAAATTTTCATTTATTCCCTTGAAGGTTTGGCCTACTTCTGTTCACATTTCAAGTTTCCACTAGAAAAGGAAGTAAGAAATCCTCAGACAATGGCTGTTGAAACCCTAATTAGATGGGCCTTAAAAAACGTCCAAGGAGGGTAGAAACCTTCACGGGAGAGCATGTTATGGTGGATAAAAGCAGAGGTTTTGGAATCAGATAGAACTGCATTTAAATTCTGCTTCTACCACTCACTCACTGTGACCTTGAGCAAAGCGCTAAACCTCTTTGTTTCCTCATTTGTAATCATACATGGCTCATGAGGCCTCCGAAAAGGTGCATGCAGCATCTACACAAGGTCTGGACAGGAGAGTGCGCTGCTCCATCCCCTCCCACTTGGACCACTGACCTGCTGAGATCTACACAGCACCCCACCAGCCAGACCCCTCCCCACCTCTGTGCTTAATAAAATCCCCTTTCACTCAAGGAAGAGTGTTTGTGCAAATCCTATGTTAATAGATTCCTTTGGCCAATTCACCAGGCAGGTTTTACATTTGAAAGAATATTTGACAGTTTCTCTCAGCCTTTCTCAGCCTGCCCCCAAGGTCTAGAAACCTCTCAGCATTAACTTCTGGCTCTTGACCCTCAGACCAGCTCTGAGGTTCACCAGCTTCTCCCTTCCTCCCTTCCTACCCCACCCCCCGAAGTAGGTAAAAGTAACCTTGCTGACAAAAGTTTGGGAAAGAAATTTAGAGGGGAAGGAGGAAGAAAATGAGTATTTACTGAGCACATTTTTTTTTTCCTGTGAGGCACTTGACATCAATTACTTTATTTAGTCTTCCCAACCACTGATGAGGTAGACATTCCTTCTCCCCACTTTACAGGTAAGAAAACTGAGACGCAGAGAGGTGAATTAACTAGAGCAATTAACTAGAGCAAAGCCACACTAAGTGGCAGAGCGAGATGCAAGGTGTCAGTAAGACTGAATCCAAGTCCAGGGCTCTTTCCAGTGTTCGAGCTGCCCCCCACCCCCGGCTCCTCAGGTCTCTCTATGGTATCTCTCTCAGATGTTCCTCAGCTCCCCTCTTAGCATCCCGGCCTTTCTCTTTGTGTTATGGTTCCTTGCAACAATATCTTCTCTCTTTGACTCTTTGAAGCCAAGAGGGGTGCCTGATTCTTTTTCCTGCACATCCTCCACAGTGCCAAGCACACAGTAGGCACTTAGGATGTGTGTTCAATGGATGAAGAGCTAACAAATGCACATATAGATCAATAGGCAACATATCTATGAATAAATGAATCTGGAAATGAATGAATGGATGGATGGACGGATGTAAGACAAAGTGAATGCATGCACATTGATGGAGGGCATGGATGGCATGAATGAGTCATAGGCGAATGAATGAATATGTCAATGAGTGTGTGAATTAGTGATTCAATAAATATACAGATGAGTGAATGAATACTGAATAGACAAATGTATGAATGTGAATGAATAAATTAATACATAAATGAAATAACATAAGGAGAAGTGAGTGGATGAATACATGAATGGGCTGGTGAATGCAGACATGCGGGTATGATGAACGAATGAGTGAATGAGCCAACAAACGGGGCGAATGAATGCCTTCCTTATTTCCCGCAGGACTGCCCCGCCCCCTTGAGTGTGCCCCGTGATCAGAAAACCTAAGATTCAGAGCACCAGTTGAAATCCCGAGAGGCAGCATTCAGGTTGAGGCTAAAGGTCTGAGGGTAGGAATGACAGTTAGTGCCCTTCTGTGCACGGAGAATACGTTTGCTGGGAGTCCCCTGTCACAGCTGCCACATCTCCTAAGAACTGGGCGCCAAGTTGGTCACTCAGCAAGTAGGAGCTGCGGTCAGTGCTCCAGGCGCTTCCTGGCTGGGCTGGGCTCATCCCCTTTGCCCTACTCCACACTCCCACCGAACACCACACTCCACCCCCAGCCCAGAGCACAAGCAGGCAACCACAGGCAAGGAAGTTGATTCTTAGCATCCAAGAACAGCCTCCTTTAATGAAGAGTCTGCTGCAATATCTTCGCAACGGGCAGCAACTCACATGTTCGATTACAACAGGCTGAGCTGCTCCACACTCCCCAGTGCCAGGGCTCAGGGAATGAGGGAGGGGAAAAAACACCTAGACGCTGAGCAAGACCACACACTTCCTGACACAAGCAGCCCTGAGGTCCTGGCTCCGTCCAGGTTGAAAGAGCCGCAACACTTCTCGCCAAGGAGCCCAGCATCTGAACTAATGCCCCTGCCTGCCCATCGCTGACGGATGCTCTTCTTTGCTTCTTTTTTCTCCACTTCAGAATCGGAGCCAAGGCAGGGTTTGAGTGACTGACACCTTCTCCCCTCTTGGCCCTGGGAGCCGGATTAGTTCAGGACTGTGGCAAACCGGTATTTCAGGTCCCCTTGGCAACCCCAGTGCCCGGTCTCCTGAGGAGGATTGCGAGGATTGCGTTTCTAAAGGACCCTGAGGAGACCAGACTTCTGGGTGAGAATCAACACCTTCCTCTTTGTTTCTTTGCTGCCACATTCAACGTGGGTTGCTGTTTCAAAGCTAAGAGGTTGATTGGGAGGAAAAGCTGTCCTGGAAGTTAGGAAGGGCACAGAAAGAGGAAGGCTATGTTCTGCAGCTGGGTGGGGGCGGGGGCGAGGGGAGGGCACACCATAAAGATTCCTAGGAACACTACTTCCCACTTTCAATGTTCTCTCTTGTCACTGCTTGTCTTATGATGCAACCTTAGAGTAATGCCGGCCACAGGAGGTCAGGGTGCCCAGTTGGCCTCAGACTTTTGTCAGTCATTGAATTACTCATCTTAGCTCTTCTCATGCACCCAGAGATGTCCTTGCTCACAGCCACAGCTGGGAGGCTGGGGAGGGGTCCTGTGTAGTCCACACAGAGATTGAGGAGGGAGTGCAGTAGCGTTCAGTGTGACATCCTTCATCTCTGCTTCAAAACTCTGTGTTTTTCCAGAAAGGGCTTTGAACAGAGTCTCAGAGGTCTACATACCTATTTCCATACCCACCCCCACTCCCCCAGCTCAACTTTGTGGCTTGTTTAAGGAGGAGAGTGGAAGAGGGTGGAGGCAGGAGGGGAGAGAACTTGGCCTCAGTGACTAACTCCAAACAACAGCCACCGACAAAGATAGTGATGTGCAAATTACTGGTTTTTATTGGACACTTTGGGGAATATAGTTGTTTGTCGGGAAATGAAAGAGAATGTTTGTGCTTATAAAATTATATGGAAAATCAATGTGGTGTTAAGTATATTTTTCAGTTATTTGAGTCAAGGACTGTTCTCCAGCCAATTCTAGCAGGCTGTAGGGGAGTCAAAGATGTCCCTAAGCACAACCAAGGGGGCCGAGCAGAAAGGTCAAGCTGCCGTTTATTGCTACACTTTTTCCCTGGGGAAATGCCCAAGTGGGCATGAAGTGACATGGGCCATGCAGAGTTCCCAGTGCGATCATTAGACTTCAGTTACCAACATCAGTGCTGAGGCCGTGCCAGACAGAGTGCTCTGAAGTCTAGACCTCACCTCTAGTTTTCTTGTGCTCCAACCCAGGGATTCTGAGCATTGACTCCCTGTCACAGGGGGGTGAGGAAAGGAGATACACGCTATCTGAAATGTGAGAGAGAGTGGGAGCTCCATCTTGTCTCAGTGGCTTCCGAGTTGTCAACTATCGGAAGTGGGGTGCTGGGTGCTTAGTCCTCCTAAGTGGCATCTGTGGGTCTGTCCAGCTCTGGACCTTGGACAAGGACAAGGCCCCGTGAAGGAGGACATAGGAACAGCCAGGGCATCTGCTCCTTTGCAAAGCATTTGTCATTGCATTATCACTGAAGATCTTTGACAGGAAGGAATGAATAAGAGTAAGAAACCAAGGAAATTAGACAGAAATTTTAGAAGCTCAAAGATTGATAGGCAAGGAGTTACCAACAAAACGCCCACTTACTACTATAAATCCTTTACCAGACGGTATTACAATTATTTTGACACTGAATTGGGAACCAGACAGTCTGCTCTACCCTTCTCTGCTGTGTGGCTCAGGGCAAGTTACTGACCTCTCTGGGCTTCCCGGCCCATTTATCTGTATACTTTATTATAAGAAGCTCCTTAAGATGTCTTCCTGCTCTAAATCCTGTGATGCTATGATAAGAAGTTCTTACTGATTACTAGAAATGATAGTTCAGGGAATGGAGAAGACTCCTGGGCTGATGGTGGTACAAATTTGGGTTATGTCACTTAGTAGCTATGTGTCTTAGTCACGTCACTGAACCTTCCTGGGCTCTGGTTCCCTCGTTTGAAAAATGGTTTTGTTAGTTTGTTTTTCTCGTAACAGACTTGCAGTGAGAATTAAACGTCATAATGCATGCCAAATATTGAAGGCAGTGCCTGTCACATCAGAAACATGTTGGCTATTGACATTACAAAAGTAGATGAAGAAAACAACACATTTTAACAAAGTATCCTACTGCTCAAAACACAGGAATGGTTGTAAAAATAAATAAGAAATCTCAACTAATTATTATCAAAGACCAAAATGATCCCTTATATAACTTCATGCTAGATACAACTGAAGGACTGAATTAAGATATCCACTGCCCAAAAAGAGTAAAACGAAAGATAGCATATCCAAATTCCATTATTATTATTTTCTACTCTGGGTCAATTTCACCATCTATGAAATGGGGGCAACAACCAAGAGCTGTTGGAGAATTAACCATTATAATATCTACAGAGGAGCTTTCACACCGTGCTTGAGGCACTTGATAAATGGCACCAGCTATTATGTTGGATTTCTTATTCAGAATCCATAATTAAAAAACAAAGACCTCAAAGAACAAACAAAATCGAGTCTGTTTCTTAACAGTTTCCCTGATACTTGGGCCTGTTTTCTCCACAAGAAACTTCTCATTGCTCATCTTATTTCCGGGTCGTTGTTCACTCTTTGTTTTTCAAGTGATGGGTGGAGATAAGTGAGTACATTCCCTGGATTCTACTCAAATATTAGAAATCTCTCAAGGCTCCGGCTATGTTGCAAACACCATACTCAAAGATTTATCTCAGGACCAGAATCTCCTTGCAAGAGGGCAGTGAAATTTGGGGATAAAATGTCCTTGGCGGACAAGACACTGCCAGCTATGATGACCACGTATGGCAATCACAGTCCCAAACACGTAATACTGAGTATTGGTGGTTAGGATACGAACCACCCACCCCTTAAAAATAAAGACGATGATGGACCCTATTCTTCTTTTTCTGTTGTTGAAGTATCATTAACATACAATGGCATATTAGTTTCAAGTTTGCAATGTAGTGATTTGCTAATTCTATACATTACCCAGTTCTCCCCATGATAAGTGTAGTCACCATCTGTCACCAGTGTTATTGCAATATTATTGACTATATTTCCTTCCTATGCTATATTTCTCTATGACTCATTTATTTTATAATTGGAAACCTGTGCCTCTTAATTCCCTTTACCTATTTCACCCATCCTCCCACCCACATCCCCTCTGGCAACCACCAGTTTGTTCTCTGTATTTAAGAGTCTGTTTGGTTTTTGATTTTTTGTCTGTTTTGTTTTTTACATTCCACAAATAAGTGAAATCATATGGTATTTGTCTTTTTCTGTCCTTTTGGTGTAGAAATGGATATAGTATCCATTTTGATGGTTTGAAGGTTCTGCCCTTCAGAACCGCAAACTGTGAGTTAGATTCCCTGCCTCACGTTAGACCTGAGGATAGGGAGTTCATGAATGTATTGAAATTGAAGCCTTGGTTTCCAAAAGAGGAGTAAAAAAAAGTTCCAAAGTCTTTTAAAATATACCGATCAAAGTTGGGTAACAGAAATATCTCTACTGTGTATTTTCAAATTTACTTGCAATAGCGTTTGCTAGTCAGTGTTGTCCTGTGGATTTCTCTATGAACCTGTAGGATGGGCTTCTTCCTTTCCTGGCATGGATAAGCATTCCTCTTTCTCTCTCCCACCCACCTTCACCCACACACTTAATGAATTACAGTTCTCTTAACTTTATGATGATCTTTCCTCCCATGCAAAAGACAAAGGAGCAACGGGTTAATTTAAAAATTCTTTCTCGAGGAAACAAGATATATTATGATCTCAATTACAAGGAGAGAAAAAAAGAGTAAAACCAAATCAATAAAAATAAAAATACCATTTTTAAGGGTAGAAATACAACAAAATTTGGATTGTGGTTATCTTCACATGGTGGCTATAATTTTTTTCTTCTCTGTGTTTTTTGTATTTTCTAAATTTCCAATGATGTATGTATATGACATTAAGTAAACATTTTTACAGTTCTAAAAATAATTTTTATATTAAGTAATAGTGCTTTTTCAGCACAGCATGTTTCTACTCATCAAGTCAAATTGTAACTAACAACATTTCACCTTTGTGGTAGCAAATGTCTCCCCGGCATTGTACCCCACTTTTTTTTTAAAAGATATTTTTTATTTATTTATTTGACAGAGAGATAGAGAGCACAAGTAGGCAGAGTGGTAGGCAGAGGGAAAGGGAGAAGCAGGCTCTCTGCTGAGCAGGGAGCCCGATGCGGGGCTCTATCCCAGGACCCTGGGATCATGACCTGAGCCGAAGGCAGCTGCTTAACCAACTGAGCCACCCAGGCGCCCCTGTACCCCACTTTTAAGTAAATACCAAAATGCATTTTGCATGTTACTATGTCCATGGTGTGATGGCAGTAAACAGGCACCCTCTGACTTGTCTTGTCTTGACTTCAGCTCTAGGTTAAGGCTTAACCTTAGCCTTACCCTTAACGATCCCCTGTCTGACTCAGCAACGACTTTGTGTTTTGGGCTCTGTGTGGAGCTCTTGGGGGCTGAGATCTGTGTTGTGACTTTGTTGGTGGGCCTCCAACACAGGTTGCCTACATATTTTCTTTTCTGATCTGTTAATAAAAATGTGGGGAGTTTTTTCTTGATGATCAGGCAGTACATGTTTCTTATAGAAAATGTTAAATGTAAAGAAGAAAATAAGACACTCACAATATCATATTTCCTCCACCCAGAAATAATCACTGTAGCACCCTTGTGAATTTCCTTCATCTTTGTGTGTGTTCTATGCAAAGGAAACATTTTAAGCAGTTGAGATTATGGTGTGTATATGTGCATATGTATGTATGTATATGTCACCAGCATGTTCTAATGTCATCACAGCTCTTTGTTATAGCAATGTTTGTGCCCGCATGGTAATACCTGGACCATAATTCATTTAGCCAGTCTTCTTTCCTAGGTGTAGATCTCCTTACTCCCCAATTTTTGTTAATGTAAATAATGCTGTGCTAAACAGACATAATTCATATTTCCATCTTTGATTATTTCCTTAGTATAGACTGTCAAAATTGCAATTAATGGGTCAAAAACCCTGACATTTTAAAGACTTTTTATAGTAAAAGAAATGCAAAGGGCAACAATAATGAGAGGCAAGTATACATGTATCAAATCGAAAAGAGTGAAAGTATTTCCCATGTGCTTACAAACACTGGGAATTCTTTTCTTTTTCACCACTGACATATTGATATAGAAAAGCTAGTGCTTTAATAGTGCTTTAATTTATATTTCTTTGATTATTAGTGAGATATAGCTCTATTTCATATTTATTAGCCATTTGTCTTTGCTATGAATTCATGCCCCTTGTCCATTTTTTCCCATCAGTTCATAAAAGATCCATCTCTAATAAAGATATTAGGCCTTTGTCACTTCTAAAAATATGTCCTCAGTGTTATTTGCCTTTTATTCTTTAATGAATTTTTTGACGTGCAGAAATTTAAGCCTTATGTAGTCAGTCTACTGATATCTTTAATTGTGATTTCTTCCCTTTATTATCCTTAGAAGTGTGTTCTCATTCAGAGATCAGATCCTCACTGTCAGCATTTTCGAGTTTTTTTTAATATAAAAATAAAGTGTGAGCTATGGCAAAGGATGAGTCCCACGAATTTTATCAGGTAGCTAGGGCTTCAAGAGGCTCTTTCTCCCTCTTGCATCATTAGAACAAATTGAGCATTTGCTTTTGAGATGTGCCCCGTGGTTCTTGAGATGCAGGCACAGGGCAGAATAGCAAGTGGGGATCTGCAAAAAATCCGTGAACAGGCATTTTGAGTAAGTAGGCACGGGTGTTTCTGCTGTCATGTACCAAGTGCAATTTTAAATGTTAGTAACTGGGAAGTCATTTGGCAGCAGGCCTCCTAAATGCTGGTCCTCAAAAGTGAGTCTGAGAGAGTATGTCTGTGTGTGGAGAAGTGCATGCTGCCCGTCAAGCCCGGCCGCGGGAGGGATGTGGCTGTGGTCTCAGGTGGCAGATAGGAAACCAAATGATTCTGAATTAGATCTTTGCTCTGGGTCACATCTGACCAACTCGATTTTCCCCTGTCATTTGGAGGCAATGGTTTTTAGCTTATTTTGGACCCAGTGAATTGTGCACAGAGGAAGAAATCTGGGCCCCTGAGCAGCAAGCAGCTCAGTGGTAGTGGAAAGAACACAGACTCTGGAGCTCAACAGATCACAGTCCAACTCTTTGCTCTGCCAGTTCCTAGTGGTGTGGCTTTGGGCCTTAGTTTCCTTGCCTATAAAATGAGGATAAGAGTCAGCTTGCATGGTTATTGTGAGCAGTATAATACTTCATACGTGGCAGACACTCATCACCTGGCAACTTTGGATACATATTGATTTGCAGTGTGTCTTTCGGGTCTCACGTGATAACGCAGAGGATCGTGTGTGTGCCAGTCCACCCAGTAGGCTTCCTGGGTACCACCAAGCCACAGGGACCTAATTTCTCCCAGGCAAAATCGAGAGAAAGGATTTGTCTTCTTCCGGCTGATGAACTTAGATACATGAAAATCTAACAAAGGTATAAAAGTAGAATCACATCCTGTTGTACACTTAATGATTTGCCTTTAGTGAAAAAAAAAAATTACAGGAAGTCAGAAGTGTCCTGGAAAAGCAGGCATACCCATATATATCATATTCAGTCCCCTTCACACTGGAAACTCTTCAAATCTTCCCAGGAGATGACCCTGTTTTTAATTGATCTGCCTTATTATTTGAGCACAGTTTGCTTATGTGATAACACTGATTCAATATGTTACCATAAAGAGTTACTTTATTATGGGAGGCATTAATTATTAATACTTCTTTAAACTAATGTTGGAAAATCCTCATGGCTTTATGAGGTATTAGATAGAATTAAATAAGAATATAATAATAGCAAAGTGAAACTATAGCTCTTTCTTGAGGAGCTACTAGGCAACAGGCACTGTACTAGTCCCTGAGATGGAGAAAGGGGGGTGTGGGCATGCTAGCAGAGAGAGGGAACAGTCATGCCAGGACCATCAACTTGGCCATTAAGTTGTTAAGCCATACTGGGGAAGAAGATATAAATGCGAACATTTCAATGGCAATGTCAGATTTAAGTAAAACTTCAATCCCTGGCCTCCTTCTGAGTATTTTAAGAAATAGTATTATAATCCTTAAGTATTTATGAATTCGATTTCTATTGACATACTTGAAAAGCAGTAAATAACATTTAAGAACCAAAATGAGAAACTTCTTTTGTCATTGCCTAGAGTATAGAGCCCTCCTGCAGGGCATCTGAGAAGGGGGAGACCTTCCAGATGGCACCTAGATCAGCCCCCTTGCTCTGTAAATGAAGGAGCTGAGATTTCCAAGCTCTGTAAATGCAGGAGCTGAGATTCCTTTGACATCCTCAGGCCCCACAGCCAAGTCAGAGCAAGCCTCTCTGTTGCTTGACTTCCGGTCTGCTGTTTGACTTCCGGTCCGGTGGTCCTTCTTCCACACCATGGGAAGGCACCCTGAATACCAGCACACCCCCAGCAAGGGGGTGAATTCTGCAGAAGAGTCAGACAGAATTGAATTCAAATCACTCCCTCTTCGTGTAACTGAGAGAAGTTACCTAGACTCTCTGAACCTCAGTTTCCTCATCTGTGAAACAAGGAATAAAATAACCCACTTAGCTTTTGTGCCAGAAATGCTATAAGGAATAAATGAGCGATGTTTGTGGGGGCTCTTAGAAAACCAGGGGGGGAGCCATACATGTAGTTACTTTTAAGCTGCTGTTAAAATGACAAAGCAGGGGAAATAGAGTGAGACCCTCTGGTTTAGAATAGTCCACACATCCTTCCACGTCATGCAGACAATTTCTATCTATACACATTTCTAAATAGCAAATTAGGTAGGGAAGTACCTACGTAGCTGAGAGGTCTTTATCTGATGCATTAGACCAGTGCCATAAAAATTTCACTCCAAAAAAAGGGAAAGGCATTGTTTGAAGGAGAAAAGTGGATAATTCTTAGAACATTAACAATATGTGTCATATTGTCATGCCCTTTGCAGCTTTAGAAGCCTTTTGTTCGTTTGAGAATAGAATAATGTATTATGTATAGGTTTACTCATAAAATTATCATGTTGTGAATTCTGAGTTTAAAGGTACCATCTACTCAGACAGTACTTACATATTTAGTCGTTTAATTTACTTAAGAGAAATCTCTAGTGTGGTCACAAATGGAGCTTGCTAGACTTGAAGGAAGGCCCCAGCTCCCTGTTGGTGCCCTGTGGGGAAGCAGCAGGCAGAAAGAAATCTTAGCTTACCAGAGCATCGTCAGCATTAGTATAAGAACAAAAATCCAGGATTTTCTGGATTTGGGGTCCTCACAAGGTTTAAGCAGATTCAGAAAGCACTTGTTTTCCCAAAATGGTCAAGTGTGGTAACGTGGAGGGAAAAATTCTTTTCTGGAGACAACTTTTGCCACGCGGAACCTGGACCAATGAGCCTGACTCAAAAATATGTATTTCTTCTGACACATGGTTGCAAATCACACTTCCACCATCCCACCCCACCCTCATCAGAAAATCTAGCAGTATAGAAATGCTTCCATATGCTAGGAGCTGGTTTCTCCCTTTTTGCTGAGGGGGGATAAAGAAAACTTAGTAGAGTAGCCAGCTTGCAGATACGAGTAACCAGTTTGCTGTAGCACAGATAGATTGAGTAATAGCAGCCCTCAGAGTTAACCATAAATAATTGTGCAAGCCCGTAGGCCCTGGTTCACTGATTATTGGGGTTTTTGTCACAAAATGGCCTATTAGCAGGAATTTAATTGTAATTTGCATAGGTTATGGCAATAATCTAAAACAGGAAAAACAGGGATCAAGAATTCTGAATTTAGAAATATTTAAACTGGGAGTTGGCATATGGCAGACAGAGCTTGGCATCAGAAGTCTTAGAAGCTGGTCTCCACTCTGGCTCTTGCTGGGGGATCTTGGACAGACCACCGTTCCTCTCTGGGTCAATTTTATCAATGAAAGATGGATATAATACCAGCAAAATACCTACAGACAGAATTGTGGTCCAACAAATAAAATCACATAAGCAAACGTTTTTCATCAGCTGCCCAACATTCTGCAGACACCTTTGTTGCTGTTGCTGGTACAGAAATGGGGAGACCACAGGCACCGTGCAAAGCACCCTGGCTTTCCAGCCAGGCTAGCAAGTGTAACTCTCAACTCCACTCCTTTGCATTAAACTCAGGTTTTCCGGCTGTTGGCTTCAATTTTTCTCTATCTGTAGCATGGAGTCATCAACAATGCCTATTTCACATGTCTGAGGTAATATACAGGGAAGAATCTGGTAAGCTGTGACGTCCTCCCTAGGGGCCATCTCTGCATTTGCTCTCCGTGGTCTCCTTAGTGCTTAGCACAGTGGCTAGGGCACTGTGAACACACAATAAATAGGTGTGGGACGAAGACAAGAATGATTCTCATCTTTCATACTGTCTCGGAGCTCAGGGCAGAGCCAGGTAACACGTGGTTTCCAGCCATAAACCTCTTTTCAAGTCCAGGGTTAGGCAAGTCACCACTTGTTTTTGTTTTCTATCTGAAGGGAAATGTGCCTGTTGCTGCCATTCCTGTTCCGCTCGCAGATTTGGAAATGCGATCGGAGAGGGGAGGGGACCCTGGCCAGTGCCAGCCTCCCGTTTGCCTGAAGACACACGCAAAGATCTCCTCTTTGCTTTCTCCTTGGATATGCGTAAATATCTGAAGATCCACTGTTATCCAGAGGAAACCCACCTCCAGGGGAGTTCCTGGAAACTGCCGCCTTCGTGTGCGAAGGTAGGGCCCCCTGGAGGCAGCAGTGGACACTGCTCTGGGATCTTTGATTAATACCTTTAATATCTCTTAATACCCATTTAGCCCATCGCCTACCCACCTCCCTCCATCAATCCTGTTTGTTCTCTATCGCTAAGAGTCTCTTCTGGTTTGCTTCCCTCTCTCTCTTCCCCCCCTTCCCATATGTTCAGATGTTTTGTTTCCTAAATTCCACATATGAGTGAAATCATATGGTATTTGTCTTTCTCTGACTGACTTATTTCACTTAGCATAATACTCTCTAGTTCCATCCATGCTGTTGCAAATGACAAGATTTCATTCTTTTGGATGGCTCCGTAATATTCCCTCGTACATATATACCGAATCTTCTTTATCTATTCATCGGTTGATGGACACTTGGGCTCTTTCCATAGTTTGGCTATTGTTGATAATGCTGCTATAAACACAGGGGTGCATGTATCCCTTCAAATTCATATTTTTGTATCCTTTGGGTAAATACCTAGGATATTTACTGGATACTGGGAATTGCTGGATCGTAGGGTAGTTCTATTTTAACTTTTTGAGGAACCTCCATACTGTTTTCCAGAGTGGCTACACCAATTTGCATTCCCACACAGAAAGAGGGTTCCCTTTTCTATAATAATTTCTTAATTAAAAATTATTATTGATGGAAAAAAAAATTACCAGGAAGGGGTCCCTGATTCACAGAGATGTTAGAAAACCAGAATTGATGAAAAGATTTCCCCTTCAACTCACTTGACTCTATGCTTGCCCCATGCTTTCAGTATCTATAAGAGTTGGAATAGCCTTCCAGACAGATGCTATTCTGAATGATATCTTTACAAATATCACATTGAGAAATTTGGTACTTGCAAAGATGTCTTAAAAGGAAACCATGAAATTGCCAAAACTTCTAGGGACCTACCCCAAAGTTTTTGGCAGTTGGATCCCATCTTTTTCCTCTTACCCCCATCTTAGACACCTTTGCTTATCTGACTAGCAAAGTCAAAACATTTCGTTTCTTTAGACAGTCCTGCCAGCTTCCCTAAGAAAACCTACTTGGGAGGCTTCTACGTTGGCCATCGACATGATTTTCTTCTATGGGGAAAAAAAGGAAAGTTCCTTTCTTCTCACACACGGATTTGTACTTAAAAATGGGCTGCGTGCAACTGTAACATCATTTCATTTCATCTAATTAATGGCTATCATGGGTAAAGTCGAACATTATGCTTAGAATTCTATGCACAGAATAATTGCTCCCGGTATATGTACCGAATGTTACTGATACATATAGTAATGGGAGTTGTGACAATACTGTGCTTTTAAAGCCTTTTAAGAATGCCATGGGCATGTCTAAAATAAAAGCAGTGTGAAATGAGAATTTTAAAATGCTACTATGGGTATAAAATAAAGCTGAGCCTTCACCCTTGTCCAAAGTGGATATAATATTAGCTTAATCCTCATCTTCCTGTGTAACCTTAAATAGATTTGTTCTTTCATCTCAAAATATATTTATTAAGCATGTGCTGGGAAGTAGGCATATAGTAGTCAACAAGACAGGCACCTGCCCTCCTGAAGTTCCAGAACTGCATGGAAAACTGATACTGAATAAGCCACTACTGGTAATTCTGAGTGTTGTTAAAAAAAAAGAAAAAGAGTAAAACCCAACAGTCCGGTTTGAATATTCTCTTTTTTGTGTCTGTTATAAATATCATCCTCTAAGCATATGCTTCTTCTCTGCCTGAAATGTCCTGCCTGGCTTCCCTGTGAAGGGAATCTTTCAGACAAATGTCATTGTCATGTTGTCTCATGTGTTCTCTGACCCCTACAGGCAGAATTAGGGGCTTTTCTGTGCTGTGTTCCCAGAATATAAACCAAGCCCTTTATTAAGGGGCTGTTTTGTGTCTTTTGAGGGCTCTGGGCCTGAAGTTAGGTTCCTTGCATTTGAATCAGAGTCCTACCCCTTACTAATTACATGGTCCTAAAGAATTAAGAATTGCATAGCCTCTGGCCTCAGTTTCTCCATCCCTGAAATGGACATTTATAATGGCATGTAACCCTCAGGCTTGTTGAGAGAATTGAATGAATTAATCTTGTAAACAGCACTTAAGATAATGCCTGGCATGTAGCAAGTACTTATTAAGTGTGGACTCTTGCTATAATAGCAGTAATTAATACTTTACATTGAGACTCTTTAACACACCTGTCTTCCTAACTAGACCATAAATTCTTGGATTTCTGGGCCCTCGATTCATTCATCCCTCCATTTCTAGTACTTAGCACAGGGTCTGACACATAGTAGGTGCTCAGGCAGTGTTGCTACGTGAGTGGAAGAGCGGTAAGTCCCCCCTAAACATGATGCACAGAGTCCAGATCAAGGAAATTTAGGTCAAAGTCTTTCAAGGAACTTGACCCTGCCCCTATATATGATTTTAGTTTGTTTCTTGGTGCAGAACCAGCAAGTGAAAATAAGTAAGTGTATCTGCCAAACAATCTCTTGATGTGCTCCTTGGCTCCTTTATTTAAATGCATGCTATCTTCGGGGCCCTTGGACACCACAGCAAATAACGACATTTCTTTAGAATCAGCCATCACATTCTTTGAATGAGAAAACAATATCATGTCTCTCTCTCTTTTTTTTTTTTTAAATTATGCCAAGCCACATGCAGGAAAGACCTGCAACACAATGCAATTTCACTTTGTCAAGTGTCTCTCTTCACAAGCTGCATCCCTGGTCTTCAAGTTAAACAATAAATAATACAGTGCAAGGGGTATTATTTGGAGGGGATGGGGAGGAGGGGAGTTAAAGGACCAAAACAAAGGAGGAAGGTTATGAGAACCTGGAATCCGATTTTCAAGGGCCTCCAACTCTTCTTCCAGCTGTGATTGCTGGGGAAAGTTTCCGACAGAATGACTGGAGTGGGGATGCGCTGTAGCAAATGGCTTAAACAATGGCTTAGATTTCATGGTGATGACACAGTTGCACTGTATTTGTCATGCTGGTTTGAAGCGCTCTCCCACGCAGGGCTTCCTATTTGGAAAGACGCGTCTCAACAGACAAAATGCTGTCCCCCTCTGCGTTGTCCAAAGAGAATCAAAACAGCCACTGGGGACTTCTGATGGGCACTGTGGAGTCACCCATGTCCCAGAGTCAGAGAATGAGAGGCCTGAACTCACTCACGATAACGAGAAGTACACTGGTTGACGTTCAGTGTTGACAGGCATTATTGGAAGTGCTTCACGTCATCTATTCCAGGGGTCAGCTGCCCAGGAGCGTGTTTTTATACAGCCCGAGAGCTAAGAATGAGCACTTTTTTTTTTTTTAAGATTTTATTTATTTGACAGAGAGAGCACAAGCAGAGGGAGAGAGAGAGAAAGAAGCAGGCTCCCTGCTGAGCAAGGATCCCGATGTGGGACTCGATCCCAGGACCCTGGGATCATGACCCGGGCCGAAGGCAGCCGCTTAACTGACTGAGCCACCCAGGCGTCCCGAGCACATTTTTTAAAAAGATTTATTTATTTATTTGTTAGAGAGAGAGAGCGGGGCGGGGGGTGCAGAGGAAGAAGGAGGCTCCCCGCCTAGCGAAGAGCCCGACGCGGACCTCGAGACCCTGAGATCATGACCCAAGCTGAAGGCAGATGCTCAACCGACTGAACCACCCAGGCATCCCGAATGTGCACATTTTTAAAAAGATTGTGAAACAAACAAACAAACAAACAAACAAAAAGCAATAAGGACAAGAATATGCAACAGTGATCTTATGTGGCTGGCAAAGCTGAAAATAGATGCTCGTTGGTCTTTTGCAGAAAAGTCCACTGACCCCGATTCTGTCTCATTAATACAGTCAATGCGATAATATGAGCATTTATTTTCCCCATTCTATGATTTGGACATTGCATCTTAGAAAGGATAAGTACTACTAACCTGACATTGTCCAGCTATCCACTGCAACCACTACCCAGGAAACACTAACATAACAACTTACAGGATTTGTGCAGACAACATAGATGGGTAATAGGGGCCTGCTAAGGACTGCGACAGTGCAGAGGGCACCTGCCTCTTTTTTTTTTTTAAAGATTTTATTTATTTATTTGACAGAGAGAGAGATAGCGAGAGAGGGAACACAAACAGGGGGAGTGGGAGAGGGAGAAGCAGGCCGCCCGCCGAGCAGGGAGCCTGACGCGGGGCTGGATCCCAGGACCCTGGGATCATGACCTGAGCCGAAGGCAGACGCTCAACGGACGAGCCACCCAGGCGCCCTGGCACCTGCCTCTTTAAAAGGACAGTCACAAGGCAGTTCAGGCCAATAATGGCTCTCCAGGAATGCATGACCCTTGTTGCCGATTTTCTGATCTTTCAAGAAAAGCCAGGAAATGAGATTTTATGCAAAAGCTCCTTAGTTTTAAAGGCTGGCAACTGATTCAGCATTTTAAAAATGCTGTAAGGATCAAGCAAAACATGCCTGTGGGCTGAATACAGCCCAAGAGCCTGTGGTTTGAAACCTCTACATAATACTTTGAGTTCATGTGGTCTAACTCCCTCACTTTACACCTCACATTTGGTCCAACTCCTACACTTTACAGAGAAAACTGAGAATTAGAGGAAGGGTGAGCCTTCCCCCTTATTTTTTGTAGTTTTGGAAACAATCAGAGAGGGTGACTGAAAAGTCCAAGGTCACACAGCTAAGTAGAGACAGAGATGGGTCTCCAACCTCAGACCCCAGTCTTATTCCAGTGCTTTCCATTGGCCCTGTGATGTACTTGAGTCTTTGAGATGCCTCTCCTAGTTTCCTTTACTAAGCCTTTTGTCATCCGTGGAGCAGGGTTCTAACTGGACCTAAACTGAGATTCACACCTAGCTAGCTGTCTGGCAAGTCAGTGGACCATCACCCCTTCCACCCAAGCTGGAAGCTGGCCTGAGTTAGACTCGCTTCCAGAGTAGCGAATTCTAGGATTGCTGGGAGCAGAGGCTAATGAGGGAGAAAGAGACACAGGAGGACAGAAGTTTTATTTCCCTAGGTCAGTAAGCCTACAGGCTGCAGCTGGCGGCTATTTTCACAAGGAACCTGAGAAATTTAGGACTGCTGCTGGGGATCCAGGTGACTTGGAGTGGGAAGGGGATTCTCCCTATTTCTGTAAGGAACATAGCACAACACTGATGAGGGCCAGCAGGAAGGAACTCACCGCCTTTCTGCACCTCGAGGGTCCTGTGTTGCAGAACACCTAGCTACAGCTCCAGATGTGGCATGCTCAGGGAAGGCCCTAGAAGCAGTGGGAATGGTGAAAGGCTACCCCCAAGTGATTTCGAAGCTGGTCGAAAGACGTGAGCATCTCGAGCCAAAGCAGTAGAGAGGACTGGGAGCACTCATGAGACACACCAGGGGCTCCTGGGGAATGTGTATAGCGGGGAGAAATGAGTATCTGGTGGTCCTGCTTGTGCACACTTGGGGGAGGAAGCAGTGAGTTGGGGACCATTACTGTTCGTATGGCCTCTTTTGTACCTGGGCAACTAGGTGCCACACGATGCAGCTGCCTTAGAGAGACCACAGTCTGAAGCTTCATTACTTAAAGTTCAACCCCTGGACCAGCAGCATCGGCGTCATCTGGGAGCTTGGTAGAAAAGAAGAATCTCAGCCCGATGCCAAACCTACCAAACTCGAGTCTGCACGGTAACAGATGCCCAGGTGATTTGTGAGCACAGCAAAGTCTGAGAAGCTCTGGCCTCGGTATTACAAGTAACAGCTCTAGAGAGATTGCAGGTTTTAATCTGAGATCAGCCACATCTTTGTTGGTGTGATATTGACCAAGTGATTGAATATCTCCACCCCTCTATTTGCTCATTTCTAAAATGGAGGTAATAATGGTACTTCTTTATAGGTATGTTGTGATGTTTAATTGAGATACCATATAAAGTATGGTGATTGATGCATATACATTCTTAGGAAAATTAGTTATTGTCATTACCCTTATTACTTTCTGTAAGCCAGAACTTGTCACCAAAGCATTTATAAAAGAGGCTTGTCTAGTTCCCTGTGCATTCCTTCTCCCTCAACAACCCAGTGAAATTTCTTCCCACCCCCAACACACCCTGCCGGTAATCATAATAGGAAAGATAGAGCTGATATTCTTCAAAGGACTAGGAGCTAAAAATACAGACTAGATAGCATCCCAGTTATCCTCACTACACCCAACGAGGCAGGCACTATTAGCTGCTATTGAAAAGTGAGGAAAGTTAGGCTCGAAAATTCATGTAGGGCCCTGGGTGTGGACAGCAGAGCTATAGTGCTTCTCCAAGAAGGAGCTCAAGCCCCTGGAAGTAGTTGAATGCCTCTTAAAGTGCTGGTCTTAAAGAAGGGTTTGGACATCTGCTGCTCATGGAGGGTTTACTGTAGACTTTTACTCCTGCTCCCTCCCCAACACCTACAAAAATGAAAGAGAAATGAATAAAAGGCACAAAACACAAAACCACAAAGAAAAGAATAATTGGAGAGGCGACAATAGGATTTTGGATCTATAAAGCAGATGGGCAAGAAATAATTGACTTAGGCAGACCTGAGGATGTAAACCAGAACTCTCCATGGTGAAAGCCCACAAGTTATCTCATTTCACTGCAGAGCCCCAGGAAAGCTCAGAAACGGGGAGCTCAGGCACTTCTAAAAGTGAGGGGTCTGAGTGGGGTTGAATGTCTTAAGATTCCCTCCTCCTGTGTCCTGCTCTTCTCCTGAGTGCCTGCCTCCTCCTCGGACAAGGAGATGACTGGACATCTACTGTCCAGAGTGAACGAGTGAATGAGAAACCGGATGTGTAGAAAACAGTGCAGCTAAGAGTAGATATACCGTGCTGAAAACAGGAACGAGAGGAGTAAATGAAATCTGTATAGAAATAGTGAGACTGCCTCCCAATCCCTTCCCCCATGAGGCTTCTAGAAAATCTTAGCAGCCAGTCTTGCCCTCCTCAGGAAAAGACTGGAAGATTCCTTTCTGGTGAAACTGAGTGGCCCTTGAGAAAAGCGTTACAGGGCGCCTGGGTGGCTCAGTTGGTTAAGCGACTGCCTTCGGCTCAGGTCATGATCCTGGAGTCCCTGGATCGAGTCCCGCATCGGGCTCCCTGCTCGGCGGGGAGCCTGCTTCTCCCTCTGACCCTCCCCCTCTCATGTGCTCTCTGTCTCTCTCATTCTCTCTCAAATAAATAAATAAAATCTTTAAAAAAAGAAAAAGAAAAAAGAAAAACGGTGAGGGGGGCGCCTGGGTGGCTCAGTTGGTTGAGCGACTGCCTTCGGCTCAGGTCATGATCCTGGAGTCCCGGGATTGAGTCCCGCATCGGGCTCCCTGCTCGGCAGGGAGTCTGCTTCTCCCTCTGACCCTCCCCCCTCTCATGTGCTCTCTCTCATTCTCTCTCTCTCTAATAAATAAATAAAATCTTTAAAAAAAAAAAAAAAGAGAAAAGAGTTACCGATACTGTTAAGGAATTACCAACAAATTAGCCAGATGATCCTACAGGCAAGGCCACTGGGCAACAGATTTTGCTCTTACATGCTAAAATTTCCAATAAGTTTTTAGTTAAATAGGCATGGGTAGCCATAGATCATCAACATCTGAGCAAAGCCCTTACAATAAAAAAATAAACACAAAAGCAAAATAACATTTTTAAAGCCTCAAAAACATAGAAACAATGCAGGGAGCAGTAGAAATTTTCACAAAATATATCATTATCCTTAGATAAAGAAAGATATGTACATGAAACCAGAACTAGAGGCTGTTTAAAGAGAAAAATACCCAAAGCACTAAAACAGGTCCTGAAAATTAAAAATATGACAGCAGAAATAAAAATGTCAACAAACGGGTTGGTAGACAAAGCTGAGAAAACCTCCCAGAAAGAACAAAAAGGCAAAAAAAAAAAAAAAAAAGAAAGACAGGAAAGGGAAGATTAAAAAATTAGAAATGGTTTATGAGCTCTACTATCTGAATAACAGGTGTTTTGGAAATAGGGAATAAGAAAATCGGCAATGAAATCCCTCAGAGTTTCTGGAGAAAAGAACCCAGCAACAGGTCAGCACACTGGAGGAAAGAAGACATTCATCGTGTGATTTCTGAAGAAAAGATCTTAAGAAATTCCAGTGAGTAGTGGGGGAGAGGCGAAGTTCACAAAAACAGGATAAAGAGGCAAAAACAGTATCAAACTTCTTAACACTGGAAGCAAAAGGACAATGGAAACATCAGTGTCCTTAAAATTATAGGGAATTTATTTCTAACCTAGAATTCTGTGTTCAGCCAAATAAGAGCTCAAGAACTTCACCTCCCACATGTTTGTTCTCAGTGTGAAGGGTAAACAAAAAAAGGCAAGACATGGGATCCTGGAAATCCAAGATATAAATAATAGGTGTGAAGTCTAATCAAATTTCCAGGAATACAGTAGAGCAAGAGACCCTGAAACAAAAGCCAGCAGCAAGCTTCCAAAGCAACCAGTCCATATTGGAACCATTGAGACAAGGGGAAACTACATTTCTATGACAAAGGAAAAGAAATCAAAGCAGGGGCACCTGGGTGGCTCAGTCGTTAAGCTTCTGCCTTCGGCTCAGGTCATGATCCTGCGGGCCTGGGATCGAGCCCCGCATCAGGCTCCCTGCTCGGCGGGAAGCCTGCTTCTCCCTCTCCTGCTCCCCCTGCTTGTGTTCCCTCTCTCGCTGTGTCTCTCTCTCTCTCTGTCAAATAAATAAATAAAATCTTTAAAAAAAAAAAAAAGAAATCAAAGCAAATATAAAGAAAGAAAAGAAATTGGCAGATTGTTTGATGGATTGGAATGTATCGAGAGAAGATTTATAACTTGGTAGACAGTTTGGGGATGAAATGGTGACAGGTGCCTAAAGCACTACGTAAATCTGGAAAAAAAAAAGAGAGAGAGCGCCAATTGGAAACTCAAGAGGAAACAAAAATTCACACAAGAAAGTCATCATAGTACACTACATGGCTTAGCTGAGAATAATTTTTACACAATCATAATGATGGAAATACTAATGTTTAAGCAAAGATTATGAAGTAAGCATATTGAGAGGATGAGGAAAAGGGAAGTCTGTGTAAAGAGGAAAAGGACAGTTAAATTATCATCTTCAATAATTAAAAGTATATTGCTAATATCTAAGAATTAAAAATCCAGAAATTGCAGTAAAAACAAATTATCTAGTAATACGGAAATAAAAACCAGAAGAAACAGCCCAAATAGTTGAAAGTGGCTGCCTCTGGGGAGGAGGACCATCAGGTGCAGAATGGGAAGGCAGGTGACTGCTCTTTTGCATTAAAATCCTTTTAGAATATTTGACTTTTAAAATTATGTTAATGAATTACTTTGATTAAAAGTAAACATTAAATTGAACAATAAGTTTTGACATTTTTATGGGCCTCCAAACCTCATGCTAAAGAAAGAGGGCTCTGAAGATAAAATTTTAAGCAGCATACAGGACACTGCAGGGTCTTCTTGTCCTACTATAAAACAAAAGCATAATAACAGTCACCCAGAGCCAGATATTATGCAGGAGAGAGAACACTGAATAGGAAGTTGGTAGTCCTGGGGCTCCTGGGTGGCTCAGTCGGTTAAGTGCCTGACTTTTTTTTTTTTTTAATTTTTTTATTAACATATAATGTATTATTTGTTTCAGGGGTACAGGTCTGTGATTCATCAGTCTTACACAATTCACAGCACTCACCATAGCACATACCCTCCCCAATGTCCATCACCCAGCCACCCCATCCCTCCCACCCCCCTCCACTCCAGCAACCCTCAGTTTGTTTCCTGAGATTAAGAGTCTCTTATGGTTTGTCTCCCTCTCTGGTTTCATCTTGTTTTCATTTTTCCCTCCCTTCCCCCATGATCCTCTGTCTTATTTCTCAAATTCCTCTTATCGGTGAGATCATAAGATACTTGTCTTTCTCTGATTGACTTGGGTATTTACCCCAAAGTGTCTGACTCTTGATCTCAGCTCAGGTCTTGATGTCAGGGTTGTGAGTTCAAGCCCTGAATTGGGCTCCTTACTGGGCATGGAGCCTACTTAAAAAAAAAAAAAAAAAAGGGCAGGAGCCCTGAGTTCTAACCTTGATTCCAACATATGTGATCTTTTTAAACCTCTATTTTCTTTTCCTATAAGACAATATTCCTATTCTGACTCCTTCACAGTACTGTGATGATCATGAAAGACAATGGATGTAAAATGCTTTGTAAATTGTAAAGCACTCCACAGATGTAATAGAATATCATTATTCTACCCACATATAAGATTGGCAGACAGTTTACTATATTATAATTTATACCATCTGGCTTATTTTTGTTTTTTAGCAATTTTTTCTTATAGCAAAAATAAAATAGGTTTATTATAGAAATCTTGTAAATACTAAAAAGCAAAAAAAAAAAAGGAAACTAAAAATTATTTTTAATTGCATCATCAAGAAATAATCACTGCTAACTTCTGTATCTTTGATATATACATATGAAATATATATTTATGATTTATACATACATATGATTATTTCCCACTAAAATAAATATTCTGGCTATTTTCACAAATCAGTAAATATTTTTCTATAGCATCATTTATTATTTGTAATGGAAGGAGGGAGATACAGATGGAATACTGAAGAAATTAAGTAAAAACTGAATTAGAAGTAATGGAATAAACACATAGTGAATTTTTAAATTCACTTTTTAAAAAATTTCCTAAACCTGCCAATTAAAAAACTTTAAATAATACTAACCCAGTAGCAATAAGCAACTTCTAGTAGCAAGATTTTGGTTTCTTTTTTTTTTTTTTAAGGTTTTATTTATTTATTTGACAGAGAGAAAGAGAGCACAAGCCGGGGAGGGGGGTGGCAGGCAGAGGGAGAGGGAGAAGCAGGCTCCCCACTGAGCAGGGAACCCAATATGGGGCTCCATCCCAGGACCCCAGGATCATGGCCCCAGCCCAAGGCAGTTGCTTAATGGCCTGAGCCACCCAGGCGCCCCAAGATTTTGGTTTCTAACTACCATTTCCCACCATAAAGAACCAGGGTCGTCCTAAAATGGATGATTTCAGATCTGGCACAGGATAGGTACAAGATGAGCCTGAAACATTCTATTATTCCATGGTGGGGTGGGGGAGGGGACGGAGGCTATCAAAGACCTGGGAGTCAATATAATGATGTTCCCATTGGCCAAAGATAGGGCAATTTGAACATCAGTATGAACAATAACTAAAATGAATGAAAATACATCAACCACATTTAAATACATGAACTCATAATGACACTTAAAAAGAAAAAAAAAAAAACAAAAACCTCTTTGCCTACCTCTGGAGAATGCTAGGGAACCAAATCATTCTTTGGGAACCTGATAAGTAAAAGGAAAGGATCAAACATTTATCCTGCCTCTTTAGGTCAGCAAGTAGTTCAAAAGAGGGAGTTTTTCTTTATAGAAGTATTCCAGTTAAAAGTGAAGAAGGAATGAATATTGATGAATCAGAATATGACCAGTACAACCTCTAGGTGAGTGATGAATCTAGTCAATGAGTATCACAGACTACTAACATCACAAAGACAGGTGCAGTACCCAATAACATCTAGACAGTCTTACCCAAAAGAATTAACTCTGAATTGGGTCGAACCTCTACGAACTAACTACCAATTTATAGGAAATACAAGTTGTAGAAGAACGGTTAAACCAGAAGAGTGCCTTCAGTAAATTCAGGTTATTGGAAACTCTCTTGGACAAACAACCCTGTCTCTTTAAGCAGTAATGTACAAGTGGGGGCAAAAATAAATGGAGGAAGAGCTATCAAAAGAGACTTAGTAGATGTATCAACCAATTGCAATGCGTGAAGTTTATTTGGATTCTGATGCAAACAAACTGGAGAAATAAAGATTTATGAAACAATCAGGGCAGTTTGAATAGTGACTGGACCCTAGATGGCATCAAGAAATTATTGTTATTTTAAAATGTAATGATATATTGTGGTTATTTTTTTTAAAAAGTTCATATGTTTTAAAGATATTTACTAAGATATTTATGGACAAAATGAAATGGTGCCTGAAATTTTCTTCAAACTAATGGGGGAGGCAGTAAGTGGGGAGGAATATAGATAAAACAAGACTGGCCATGAATTTTATAATCATTGAATTTAGGGCCACCTGGCTGGCTCAGTTGGTCGAGCATGCAACTCTTGATCTCAGGGTCATGAGTTCAAGTCCCACGTTGGGTGCTGAGCCTACTTAAAAATAAAATAAAAATAAAAAATAATAATCATTGCAGTTAGGTGATGGGTATAATTATGCTCTGGCATTTCTTGGAGTTACAAGTGAGTTAAATATATATCATATGCCTAGCTTGGTACTTTTTTGGTAAATTAACTTTTTATGTTCTTTGCCTACTTTTCTATTGAGATGTCTTTTTCTTATTCATTTGTAAAACCTCATTATATGTTAAAGATAATAGCACTTTTTTGTGTATGTTTTAAATACTTCCTCAACATTTTGTTCCTTTGATTCTTGTCTTGGTTTTATAAATATACGAACATTTCAAAAATTTTACAGTCAAGTTTTTGACATTTTTCTTTAACATTTTTTTTCCTTTTCATGTCACACTTAAACATGGTTTCCTTCTTCACCTCCAAAATGATTTAAATTGTCACCTACTTTTCTTCTAGGATTTTCTATTTTCATTTTTTATATTCAGTGTGAAAAATTTTAAAGGAATATTATAATGGACAGGGATCTAACTTTCTTCCCTCCAAAATGATTTGTCGGTTACAATGGCACTGTTAATTGAAAGCTTCATCCTTTCCCAACTGATTTGAAACTTCAACCTCTTTTGGGTTGCTTCTTTTTTAAGAATCAACAGACCCGATAGTTATAATTTAATTCCCTTATTTAACATTTTTGAGCAGCTAGTATGGACCTAATCTCAGGTTAAGTGCTTGATATTTATTTAAATGAATATATCAGGGGGCACCTTGGTGGCTCAATCGTTAGGCGTCTGCCTTCGGCTCAGGTCGTGATCCCAGGGTTCTGGGATCGAGCCCCGCATCAGGCTCACTGTAATTTGGGAAGCCTGCTTCTCCTTCTCACACTCCCCCTGCTTGTGTTCCCTCTCTCGCTGTGTCTCTCTCTGTCGAATAAATAAACAAAATCTTTAAAAAAAAGTGAATATATCACAATCACCATGATCTCTCTGGTTAAATTCAGATGGTACACCCATATAATGAAATAGTATGCAATCATAAAAAAGAAGGAGGATGCGGTTATTTCCAAGGTATATTGTTATATGGAAAAAGTAGTATGCAAGCCAGAATAGTGTTTATTTGGGAATTAACATTAAAGCTACTCCTTTTGTCCCACAGGCTGATAAGGCCTGGGAATGTTGGATTATATTCTGATTTGGGAGTAGTAATATACTTTATTTTATAGGACGTTTATAAGGATTAAATGTATGACTATGTATAAAGCATTAGGTCAGCGTCTGGTATCCTAGTCATTAGAATCACCCTATGGGGGCTTGGCAATTTAGTGAAGCCTTTGTGGTTGCTTTTATATTTACTTTGTCTGTTACATTGCTGATTACCTCTGGGCAAATGGCCTCTGGACCAATAAACAGTTCCAGTAAAGGCTGCAGAATTCTAAGACTAGGAAATGGATCTGATTTAGCTTTGTAGAGGACCAGCATCTGCCACCTGGCCTACCCTGCAGAAAAAAAGGCAATTTTTTTTTTAAGATTTCATTCATTCATTTGAGAGAGAGAGAGAGACCAAACACAAGCAGGGGGAGAGGCAGAGGGAGAGGGAGAAAAAGATTCCCTGCCGAGCTGGGAACCTGACACGGGGCTCGATCCCACGACCTGGAGATCATGACCTGGGCCAAAGGCAGATGCTTAACCATCTGAGCCACCCAGGCATCCCGAAAGGGCAAATTCACATCAAGTGACAAAGAAGTCTGTTAGACAAGTAAGAAAAGAGACAGGACAAAAATTAGCAAGAAAGGAGGCCTTGGCTGAGGCATCATCTTTGGAAAGGATCACGTGGCCTTAAGCATGCAGGAGGAAAGCTTTAGGAGACCCCCTTTGGAGGAGACCATTGCCAGCAGCCCTCGGAACGGAAATGTTATGCAAGTGATGTCAGCTGATATAACGCCTCTCTGCTGTGAAAGCAGGGGCAGACCTAATCAGAGAGGATGTTTCCACCATGGAATTCTGCCAGCTAGTCATCTTGACCACAACAGATGCTGCTATTTTCTGATCAGTGTTTGCCCTGTTATCTGGGTGCAAACGTCCGTGGAGGAGCACAATCAGAACCATTATGTGCTCCTATGAATCGCAGCCCCACTGCCCAAACTACATGCCCTCTGAAGCTGAAAGTAAGCATCAGCAGGGATTGGAGTAAATTGATGTAAAATACACATCTTTCACAAGTGCTCATGTATGCATGCTCACAGGCCCTCCACCCGTGAAGAATGATGGGAGCCCACATTCATTCACTCATTTCAAAAATATTTATGGAACTATCTACTCTGTGCCAGGCTCTGTGCTAGGTGCTGGGGAACATAACAGTGACCAAGACACTCATGGAACTGAGCTTGCAACTTATATTGCAAGTTGGGCAGATGTTTAAAGAAAACGTAAAACAAATTCATACACATGTAATTGCAGCTTGTGAAATTCATCATGAAGGAAATAAACAGGATGCGATCATGGAAAGTCACAGGATGGCCTGCTCTAGACAAGATTAACCACAACATCTAACGTACTGCAGGGGTTCATGGAGAGCTCACTTCACTGCCAGTGCCATTAATCCCATCCATCCATCCATCCATCCATCCATCCATCCATCCACCCATCCATCCATCCATCCATCCACCCATGCATCCATCCATCTATCCATCCATCCATCTATCCATTCATTCATCCGTCGATCCAATACAGTATGGTGGCTAAGAGCCTGGACTCAGAACAACCTAAGCTGGAATCTGGCTTTGCCATTTATTAATCATTAGGGCCTTGGACAAACTGCCTAACTTCTTTATGTCTTAGTTTTCTCACCTATGGAGTAGGGGCAATAATCATATCTACCACATGGTGCTGCTCTAAAATTTAAATGAGATAATGCCCTTTGCTCAGTCCTGGGCACAATGCTCAGTACATGCTAGCTATTTTGTTACTAGTATCTGTTTCTTCACTCCATGCAGGAATATTTACTAAGAACCCCTAAGTACCAAATACTCTGCTGAACATTGGAGTGAAGGTGGGAAAAGAGAAAGATCCAACTATTTCTCCAAAAGGAGATGTGTGGGAAACCAAGCAGAGGCTTTCTCCTTTTCTAGCAGATACATTCAGAAGTCATTGTTAACCCCCAAATACTAGCTTTGAATTCCCTCAAGACAGAAAGACAGCTCACAGGTTGGATAAACCTCCCAGAAAGACAGCTCACAGGTTAAACCGAGTTACCTCCCAGAGAATAATACCTAGCCTCACCCCTTGGCTTTTAAAAATGGGGTTATGCTGGGAAAGGCATGGTCCTGGAATTCTGGAGAGTGCAGACCGTTCTGATTCTGTTGAGCCAGAAGCACACACACCCCAGTTTACTCACTCTCCCTCCCAAGTTACCTTGAGGAGTTGATAAGGGAACTCACAGGGGAAGTGCCAGAGCCACATAGAGGGGTTTCCAAGAATGTCTCCTGTTCTTTCTTCAGTTCTAGTGACTGCTCTGCCTCTCTGGGACCCTGTTTCTCCCACGCAAACTGGAAGTAACAGGATCCTAGTGGGAAGAGGGGCAGGGGGTGCAAGGCTTGAGTGAATCAACAGATGTGGAGGGCCTTTGAAAAGGTGAAGGGCTCTGCTCGTGTAAGGTATTATTATTAGGTTGGGGAACCTGTGCACATAGTAAACATTTCTATGAGTTGAAAAATCACAAATGTTGAGGGAAGCTTGCCAGGGAGCCGTTTACAGCAACCTTTCCAAAGAATGAGAACATCCTCGGGTGCGCACTTTTCTTGCCCTCTAATTGTGAACGTTTGATGGAGCTTATCAGTGGGTGTCCCAATCCTATGTAACCAGTTTGCTTATCTGATGCAGTATCAGACAACAGGCACGAAGCATTGCCCCTTGCCCCCACATGTCTCCTTGCCTGAAATACCTGCTTTCTGAAACAATTTTACTGTAACTGCTGGACTATGAAGAAAAGAGGTTTTGCAAATAAATACATCTCATAATTAAAACTTGCCCTTTAAAGGCTCACACTTTCTTCCCCACTATAGGTTTTCTTTTCCTGGTAACATCGCAGAGAATCAATAAGAGCAAGGCAAACCTCTTTAATATATACAGTTTCAACAGCTCTAATAACATACCTGCGTACATAAGAAAGAACGCCTTCTCCCCCTCTTCAGCCCAGCTGATAATTTCCCCTGATTTGTTAAATGCCCTCTTATTTCACTCTCAAAGATAAAGCTTAAAAGGCAGTTAGTCTTCGGGGGGAGTGAGAAGGGTGGATTGAAAAGGGATAAAGTAGAAGAGGGGGCTCACAGCCATTTTTTTTTAAATGACAGCTTTTAATTTTCGTTATGAAAGTAATGAATGTTCATTGTGGGAAAGTTAGAAAGTATCCAAAAAGCTTGGAAAAGAAAATATATATTACTCATAATCCTATCACCCAGAGGGAACCATTGTTAATATTTGGCATGTTTTTGGTGAGGTGTTTTTTTGTTTTGTTTTTTTTTTTCAGATTTTTCTCCGGGAAGACTTTTGTGCAGTTAACAATTTTGAAATCTGCTTTTAAAAAATGTTACATGATAGCATTGGCATTTTTCCATGGCCTGAGAAACTCTGCAAAGAAGAACAACTTTAGAGTGGCTATATAATCTTTTGACTAGGCTGTCCCCCAACTTACTTATCCTATTTGACGATTTAAGTTGTTTCGATTTTTCCCCATTATTACAAATAATGTGCTGCTATTATATCTCATCTCTTGGTTTTGTTTGTTTGTTTGTCTTTCTGCATAATACGTGGGGCTGTCCGTTGGGAGGGTCTTAGGCTGAATTTTATAGCTGGGTTTCCTGCGGCCAGAGCAGCCATACCAGAGAATATCAAGCCAGCTACAGAGTTAGATTATAGCATGGTAACAACTGACCTTACTCTCCCCTCTACAACCTCCACGTCCTCCTGAATTCTCTTGACATGGAAGTGAAGAGTGCTACCCTCCACCCAGATAGGCAAGTTTGAGAATTAGGAGTCACTTTGGACTTCTCCTTGCCCACCCCTATTCAGCCAGTCATCAACATCTGTTCATTTACACCCTCAGTCTCTCTCTTTTTTTTTTTTTTTTTAAAGATTTTATTTATTTATTTGTGAGAGAGAGAATGAGAGACAGAGAGCATGAGAGGGAGGAGGGTCAGAGGGAGAAGCAGACTCCCTGCCGAGCAGGGAGCCTGATGCGGGACTCGATCCCGGGACTCCAGGATCATGACCTGAGCCGAAGGCAGTCGCTTAACCAACTGAGCCACCCAGGCGCCCACCCTCAGTCTCTCTTAAATCTCTCCTCCCTTCTCCATCCTCACTGCAATTCCTGAGTTTACCTAAATGACGGAATTCAGCGTCTCTGGTCTTCCCGGCCTCTAATCCACTTCTCTACACAGCTGCCAGATGGTCTTTTTCAAATACTTAGGATCACGTGCCTCCTCTACTTAAAAGTCTTTGATAACTCTCTGCTCCCCATCCCCACCCTATACCTGAGCTTTCAAGATGTTTGAGTTCTTTAGCTTCATTTGAGCCCCCTTCAAAATCCAACCTGATCTTGTCTAGACTGTCCCAGGCACTCTCTTCATGCATCAACTCTGAGGCCATAATCTGCCTCATGCTTTCATCCATGTCCCTGTACGGTTACCTCTATTTAGAAAGCACCTCCTTTCCCTTATGGTCTAGCTAACTTTCTTGCCTTCAAAATTCAACTTGAATTCCTACAGGAAGTCTTCCCTTACCCACAAGAATTTGGTTGGGGAGCCATCTGTGCTCACACTCTGCCTATTCCTTAGGCAGAGACCCATCATACTGTGCCTCTCTTTGAAGGTAGGGATTTCTTCATCTTTTTAAACCTCTAAATACTTCAGTTGTGTAGATCTTAAAAACAAGGGAAGTCTTCTGCCTAAACATAGTAAGTATCAAGATCAAGAAATTAACATTGTCCCAATAATGTCCCAGTCCAGGACCACGTGTTACATTTATTGTCATGATAGCTAAGCAATCCCTTTAATCTAGAACTGTCAGAGTCTCTCTCTTTCCTGATTTTGGTGTTTTTGAAGAGTATGTGACAGTTATTTCATTGGATGGTCCTCAATTTGGGTGTATCTGAGGTTTCTTCATGATTAGATTCAGGTTCTTCATTTTTTGGCAGGAATACCACAGAAGTGAGGTTCTGTCCTTCTCACTGTGTCAGAGACACATGATGACCACCTATTACATTACCAGTGATCCTGACTTATTATTTACTTCAGACAGAATTGGCCAGGTTTTTCAACTGTAAAGTTACAATTTTTCTCTTTGAAATTAATCAAAGATCCTTTGAGAGGATCATACTTTCACCTGCTACTTTTAGCTTGGGGCTCTGTTTTCCCATCAGTCGAATGAGGTGCACAGAATGAACAGTGGATTCCAAAATTTTCACTCAAGGATTCCTTTATTATCCTCTCTGCCACGGACCTCATATATTGAAAGATTCTGTCCACCAAACAAATGACATTTCTCAAGGTATATGTGATTCATTTCCCTATTGCACATTCATCAGACATGTCTACTGCACTGTCAGCTCACAAAGGCAAGGCTTGCTTGCCTCACGGCTGGACGCCCACAGCCCACCACAGTTCCAGCCACAGAGTAGGTGGTCAACAAATATTTGTCAAAGGACTGAATCTACCTGTCCATCGCAGCTTATGGAAAGCATTTGATATCTGTAGTGAGGACACGAAGTTGATAAATGCTATCCAAAGGCAGAGACTTGACATTTTAGTTAGTCTCAGAGGCTTTGTCACTGGTCAGTGTTCAGTTATGAAGGTTTTAAAAATAGATTGGACAGAGTGCATGGAAACCCCCCAACCACTCCTACCGTCGTCCCCGACTTTCCGGGAAGCCTTAGTTAGGAGATGTTGAAGGGGCATCCCAGCACCCCAAATTTATAATCTCTGTGATGCCTCTGTAATCAGCTGGCTAGACAATCTCCTGTTCATACAACAGAGTTTTTAAAATATCCTAGACCTTGCTTCACATTTCTATAACATTACATTGTCACATTTCCTCCTTCATTGCACACTTTAGACTGTGGAGATATAATGTGACAGAAGATCATGGAGGGAGTTTTTAAAAAGGATGGGGGGAGGAGAAAGGAAGTCACAATGTTTGAACTTCTAAGTGCGCAATGCTTTCTTTCCTTTGTTCTCTCTTTTAACCGTCACCATAACGGGTGAGGTAGGTATAATTTATCCATTTTACAGAGGAGAAACCTGAGGCAGGGCCAGAGGTAATGGCTTGCACGAAGACATACAGCTTGCATGCAGCAGGGCTGCTGTGGGAATTTCTCTAGTCTCTCTCCAAAGCCCTTGCAAGTTGCCACTGCACCAAGCTGCCTCTCCCATCCCATGAAAATGCCCTTCTCCAAATGTGCTGGCCATCACAGTCCAGAAATGCAAAGGACAAATCTCTTGGACCACGTTCTCTGCAGTTACTTTTTAAATGATTGTTATCACGACTGAGTAGCTGTTACCATGGTTTTAGGGAAGTTGTCCGAGGGAGGGCCTTTCTTTGGGCATCTTGTGAGCCTGAGGAAGGAACTCAAGTTCTCAGCTCTTAATTACCTCTGGCTGTGCTGCAGCAGCAACGCGAGAGGGACTGTCCCTGGAAAAGTGTTGAGGGTGTGAAATAACATCAGGGGGTAGGCGGGGAGGGAAGCCACCAGCCCCAGAGAGACCAGGGCACAGGCGAAGAGGGGGAGGGCAGGAGACCAGACAACACCAAAGAGACGGGGGGGGGGGGGGGGGGGGGGGGGGGGGGGGGAAAGAAAAAAGGCGGGGGGGGGGGGGGGGGGGGGGGGGGGGCGGCCAAAGCGGGAGGAAAGAGAACAAAAGGCAGGAAGAGAGGAAGTAGGGAAAAGTCGGGACAAGGAAGGAGAAAGTTTGAGAAAGGGACTGAGCGAGCGAAGACGGTAAAAGAAAAGAGCAGACCGAGGAAGATACTGAACTGAGACAACTAGGAGAATTCGAGAAAGAAAAGGCAATAAAAGGGAGCGAAGATGGAGAAAGGAGCGGGGTGAAAGGAGGGAAGGGGGAGAGAGGAAGCCATCGGGGAGAGCACAGAGACTGGGGCGAGCCGAGAGGCGGCGAGGGGCCCCGGGAGGGCACGCGTCACCTGCGTGGCGCCCCCCCGCGCCGTGGTGCGGCCCTGCTCGCAGCGCCCGTGCGCCGCGGCTCGCCCAGCCTCGCAGGATTGGCTCCCGCCTCCCATTCATGTAACCTGCGTGTGCGCGTGAGTGTGTGTGTGTCTCTCTCGCTCGCCCTCTCTGTCTGTAAGAGAGCGGGGGGGGGGGGGGGGGGGGGGGGGGG
>NC_058413.1:58745828-58758173 GCF_002201575.2 Neomonachus schauinslandi | reverse complement strand
CAGTCCTGAAGCCTCGGGATTGCAGCTGTTTCATGTGGGGCAGCAGTGCTGGCAGGGACGCCGGCCGGGAGCGGCCGGGAGCGGGAGCCGGGAGTGCGCGCGCGGCTGGAGGTTCGCTGGGGCTCCGCTCCGCTCGGGAGCTATTGTTGGTCTCGCTGGAGCTGAGCGCAGAGCCGGGACCCGCTCCTTCCTGGGCGCCCTGCTCCGGCTCGCGGAGCCGAGGAGCCGCGCCGCCGAGCGCCAGAGGAGCCACCCGCGCGGCGCCGAGCCTCCCTGCCGCCCTCCTCCCCGCTTCCCCCGCGGTGGCAGCCTGCAGCCACGGTAAGGCGGCGCGCTCCGCTCTACGGAAAAGCGCCTCGGGGACCGCGGCGGCATCTCGCCGGCTCCCTCGCCCCTCTTTGCTCGTTGGCCGTGGCGGGGTCGGGGCGGCTTGCACGGACGCCCAGGGTTCCAGGAGACGCTCTCCTCCCTCGGCCCGCACTGAGGGAGGAAGGGAGGGAGGCTGGGCGGGAGGCTGCAGGCGAGGCGAGCCAGTGAGGAGCCCGAGCCTCGGTCGCCGCAGCCCCCGGAGCCCGCCGAGGACTAGTCTGAGAGCGAAGGTTAGGGGAGAGTGGGGAGGTGGGCGCGGGTCCGGGACTCGGGACTGCTGGTGGGAGGGAGGCGGCGCGCCCGGGTTCGTCTTCCTCGCGGGGATCCCCTTCCCCGCCCCAGCCCAAGAGTCCGCAGCCCCTCTGCAGACCAGCCTGCCCCTGGGGCCCGGCGGTCGGTGGAAGAGCCTGGAAGGCGGCGCCCGCCTCTGGCCCCTGCAGCCCGTCCTGCGGGGCGAGCACCGGCTGCAGCGGCCCCGCGTGCGCCACGGTTGGAGCGGAAGAACGCGAGAGCGACCCCAGCCCCGCGCCCTCTGCAGCCCGCGCGGCGCTCGCCTCTCCTCGCCCGCCGCCCTGCAGCGGTGCTGACGTTCGCTTCCCAGCGAGTGGAGGCTGCAGCCGCGCGGGTGGACGCTCAGAGCGCTTCTGGGTGTGAGTGTGTGCGTGTGTGTGTGTGTATGTGTGTGTGACTACTCGCACCGTGGTTTGGAGAAATTTGCTCTGGGTTGAAATGTGATCACCGACCTCCATCATTTTCCTCGCGTTTTAAAAAATGCAGTCTTTTTTGAAGGAAGCAGACGTGAAGGTGGTATCAGAGTGTGTGTGTGTGCATGTGTGTGTGTACGCGCAACCAGGGAATACACAGCTAACTACTGGGGGCGAGGGAAGGTTCAACTGGTGAGTCCTCCTTGGCTGAGCGGTAGGGTGGGCTTCGCTGGCCGTTGCCCGCCCCTTCTCGGCCCTGTCCCCGCCTAGGCGAGGTTGGAAAGTACTGGAAATTCAACTGCGTGGTCTCTAACTTTGGAAGTTGGCTCCCCTTTCAGGGCGACACGTTAAGGCGATTTGTGCACCTTGGTCCATGTGGACGAGGGTATTATTACTCGGTTGGGTAATAGGAGCCCTCTTTAGAACCGCGCCAACCCCCCCGCCCGTGTCTCTATCCCCCTCCCACCCCCCAGGCCTAGCGAGGTTTGTAGAGATGCAGTTATCCATAGGACACCAATGCAGCGAAAGGGGCGCATTGAGGCAGCCTGGGTTTTGGTAGATCCTGCCTAAACCCTTGGTATTTGACAAATCCACGAGATCGCCTTGCTGCTTTGTGGAAGGCGGCGGCGGGGCACGGCTCGGGATTCGAGCGCGGGGGCGAGAAGGTGCACAAGTGCTGAGCTGTGCGTTGGTGCACGCAAGATCTGCCGTACGGCATCGCGGGCAATTATATAAGCTGGCTCAGTGATTACCCAGAACCGTGATGTGAGCACCCGGTTCGCGAAAAACAAGCCTGAAAGTTTGCCTGCTTGGGGAATGTAAGTACCGGGGCGCACCCATCCCGAGACCGGAGGGCAGGGAGACGCCTGGCACCACTGCCCGCAATTCCATGGTCGGCGTTGGGTGCTGATGCTACTGTCTCCAAAGAACCGGTTATCGAGACAGGAATTGGGTAGACACTTTAGGATTGATCAAAGAGAAAAAGCCGGTCAGAACTCAGGGTTCATGGAGTCCCCAGAGCCCAAGCCTGTCTCGGGGGTGTTGGGAGACCTTGCAGGGGATGCTCTTTCAGGAAACTAACTTTGCATCCTGGGGAACCGCTAAGCCTCGCTTCTCTGCCTCTCAGATCTCCTCCAACCCATCTTTCACACCCAGTGCCCTTCACGTGTTTAGAAACCTGCCTGCGCTGTCTGGTCCACCTTGGAGATGCCAAGCATGCCAGCCATCCAGGCCTACTCTGGCGGGGGGTTAGGAGGGAGAGGGCTGGCCTCTGTCAGGGTTGGCCACCATTAGGTACCCATTCCTGGTTTCCGGGGCTAGCCGGGCGCTAATGGGGTAGGATGGGGATAAGCGCAGAGTATGGCTTCCGCCTCCTTGCTTCTCTCCTACGCGGAGCGCAGTTTGCTTCTGTTGCGTTTATTCTCTCCCTGCTTCCCATAGCTGCCGCAGCCTGTAGCATGTTGATGGTCTTTGATAGAGAAACCACAGTAGTGGAGTGCTTTTAAATCTTTTTTTCGCCTGTAGAGGGATAAACCACCCCAGACCTGACAGAGGCGTGCAGAACGCTGAAGTCTGAGGCACAGTGGCCCCGAACTCCCTCTCCCCCTCCCCCCGCAGGCAGGAGGTGGTGGTGTGCTTGGGTGGAGGGGAGGGTTTTGTTTTTGCCACATTCCACGGTCCCGAAACCCCGCATCCCCTCCCCCTGAAATCCCGGGTCTGTCTGAGTATGTTCCGCGCTGTAAAATAAATCCTCCCTTCGCAGACCTGTGGGGCCGTTCGGATTTCCTGCCGCTGCCGTGATCCTTAACAATGCGATTACAAAGCTCGTGCTCGGCTGGGGAAAATCCCCAGGTGCCCGCCGGCCGCGCCTTGACCTTGCTGAAGGCGCCTTTAACCCGGCTGCCTGAGAGGCTCCGGGGCGGCCGCGAGGGTCCGGTAAAGAGGAGGGCGCCCCGGAGGGGCTGTGCTTGCTCGGGACAGGGAATCCAGTCGCGGCGGGGCGGCCGCGGGGAGGGGACGGGGCTCGGTGGCAACCTGTTTCCCGGCGCCCTCCCGCTCCACGGCCTCCGCGCCGGCCGGGCGCCGCCGTCCTCTCCGCTCCCCACTCCTCCGGCGTCCCGTGTCGGGCGCGCGGGCCGAGGCCCCCTAGCGCTCTCCGCCGTCTGCTGTGCCCCCGCCTTCCGGCTCCTCGGCCGGCGGAGCCGCGCCGCAGTCCGCACTAGCCGGGCCGCCGGGTGGGCGGGGCCTGCACGGGAAACCCGAGCCCAGACCGCCGCGTTCCGGCCGGTTGCTAGCCCAGGAGCCGCGCCGCGCTGGGTTGCGGTCCGGCCGCGCTGCTCTCTCCTCGCCTGCCCCCATCCTCCGCCCCGCGGCGCGCTCCGGACGCTCCGCCGCTTAGCTCTGCCCCGGAGCTCTTCTCGCCAAAGTTAGGAGGTATGTTTTCACAGGTGGTGGTGGAAGCAAGTTTGTGTGTGCGTGTGTATGTGTGAGAGCGAGCGAGCGAGCGAGCGAGCGAGCGAGCCTGGAAGGGGGGTGTGCGGCGAGGCCAGCCATCGCGCAAAAATGGGATTCCGCTCTTTGTAGGCGTTATAAGAGAATGATGAGAAAGAATCTGTTTTCTCTGGTGATGATAGGCGTCCTTCCGCCTAGTGGAATTGGACCAGGCTGAGCTGATTTCCCGGGGCGAACGAGCATCGCCTCTCAGCGGTTCCTTGCGTGCAGTAGGTCCTTGTGAACGTCGCGGAAGTGAACGCCCCCAGGTTCTCCCGGCAAACTTAGGACGGAGATGTTCCTATAGCTTTACGGGACTAATTCAGGGAAGGTTTTATTCCCAGCATGTGTCTTTAAGTGAGCGGGGGCAGAGAGCAGGTTGGCGTGTGAATTCACCGTCTTCTGAGGGTAGGGAAGTTGTCAGGAATGGAAAGGTTCGGTTTTTGAGATTTCTTGGTTTCATCTGCCAGCTTCCTGTTGTCATCAAGGCCTCTTTTTGGGGATGGGGTAGAATGGGGCCAGTAAAATCCAATAAACCACCCTAATGGACTTTGGGGGGAAATAGGGTCAGCCTTGCTCACTGCGGGGCTGGGGTGGGGGAAAGGGGCGGTGGAACCAGTGTTCAGCCTAAAGAAGAATCATCAGAGGGCAGTTCTACAGCGAAGGGAATAATCTGGAATATGAGGTAGTGAGCTCCCCACTGAACAGGTGTTGGCGTGGGAGGCTGGGTATTATAGTACTGGACGATTTGGATCTCCAATAGATCTTACTCTCTGTGGCATAATCTGTTTAACCGCCTCTGGTTTTGTGGGAGTAAATTGGTGGGATGTGACTTTAACTCCTTTATTTACTGGGTGGAAATCCTGGCGATGTGGCCTTAGTTACCTTTGGAACTTCAGTTTGCTCTCCTATAAATGGGAAGATATTCTCTAGTTTAGAACAAAGTAAGGATTAATGTCACAAAACCTCACAGATGATCATTCCCTTACACTTCCTTCATCCCTTTCCAACACGGTGCATTTGTTGGGTGGGGGTTGGGCAGGAAAATCAACATCCCCAAAAGAACCAGCAACATTGCATCCGTGGTCTATTTAAAAACAGCTCAAGTGCTTGAAACAAAAATATCTTCTCTTTTCTTAGAAAAGTCATTTCCAGTTTTGTTAGAATTTCTCCCTCATTGAGTCCTTTTTTATGACAGAATTACATTCTTGTGCAGATTGGCATGTTACATAACCCGATATTTCCAGATCAAGAGTTAAAAATATGGGAAAGAGGGTGATTAGGAATTTAAGATAAAGATTGTTGGACAATACAAGCGTTACACTCTTTAACTCAGGGGGGTTGAAGAAAATGAGATTGATTGTCACCTGGTGTAAATCCTCACCTGGGTACTCAGCCTCCCCTGTCCAGTCCCAATAAACGGCTACCCTGCCTGGACCTCAAGCTGGCCACTGTTCTTTCCCAATACATTCCGCCACATCCATAAATCTCAAAAGGGAAACAAAAGAACAATGGGATTTAAATCACCGCCTTGCAGATTTGATTCCAAGAGCCTAGCAGGGTAAATCAACCTCAATTCTAGATCCAAGAGACCGATTTTTACCTGCCTTCTTACATGGTTTATCAGCCTGGCTTACTGTAGCTGAAAGCTGAATCACTCTGTCATTGCTCTGCACTGACAGACTGCTATGGGGGCCACTTGGAAAGTAACACGTGCCCCGGTTCCCAGGGAGTCCAGCATATATAGATCTCTGAACACATAGTTTTCCACAAGAAAAGCTTCTAATGAAATAGTGTAAATGTAGATGCTTTATTCCTCTGTATTTATTACTTTGCCACAGTTTTTTTTAAACTTTTATTGTGTTCTAATTATCAAAGTATCTGTGTTCACTGTAGCAAGGTAAGACAATAGAGAAAAAGCAGAAGGAAAATAAGTTTCACCACATTTTGAGTCGTAACGTGGGACTTTATGCATGTAAAAAAATGAGATCAGAGTCGTAATTATGTATTTTCATTTAATGATAGATCTTGCCATGTTATTTCTCCCTCTGACAACATGTTTAATAGCTGCATAGAACCTCAGTGTTTTAATGCCATCGTTTATTTAACCAGTACTGAAATTTTGACTTGTTTATTTTTAGTTTTTTTTTTTAATTAAAACAAAGCTGCAGTAGCCATCCTTGTGCATGCTGTGTAATTTTTGTATTTCCTTAAGACAAATTCCTAGAAAGTAGGATTGCAGGGTCACAGGCATAGGCCATGCTAATACTTCTGTCACCCATGAGAAGCAGTAGACTACACTGTGATTTCTACTTCATCTTTTAAGCCAGAATATGGCTGTTTACTTTGCAGTCCCTTCTAGACTTGGGAGCCTGGGTAGCAGAGGGAGGTAGGGGTGACAATCAGACCTCAAGCAGGGGATTTGCATTTGAGCTGTTCTGCTGAAGTGATAGGCAAATCCTTTTTCAAGAACATTTTTCTTCCCTGGCTGTTTACGAATCATCACTTTCTGTAGCGCTTCAGCCAGCAACGGAGTTGAAATATGTAAATATGTTCCTCTGTATTGTAGGTGGGGCTGGCTCCACAGTGAATGACAAACAGTTCCTCAGAGAAGTGTGTGTGTCTAGCATTTGCTCAGATGATGGATTCCATCCTTCCCTGCCCTTCCCCCTTCCTTTTTCCTTTGGCTCAGAGGCCTTGGAATGGCTGCCTAGGAAATCTGACAAAGGAAACAATTGGGACTACCCACAGCAAGCTTATCCCCATCTGCTGCAGGGCATTTTGCTGGAAAACCCGCCCAGCTGTCTCTCTGCAGGGTGCCTGGGCACAGTAAAAAATTAAATTAACATGCCTACATGCTGTTTCCTAAGTGGGGGTAGTTGGGTATCTCTTCCCATCCTGGTATGGGCCAGTTCAGTGAGAGGGTGTATTTGTCAGTCTTGCTTTCACGTGTCAAATTTCTGTGACCCAGAAAAGATTTGTTCCCTGTGGTTAGATGACTCGTCATCTGACAAAGAATTCAGTGGAGCCACTGGGGGAAAATCCAGTCCTCCCATTTCCAAGGTGTCCCCGTACCCAGCAGGAGACATCAGGAGCCCCTTTAGATCAGAGAAAGGTCACCTCGGCCTTGTTCCATGGTGTGGTCACCATGTAGGAAACCCACTCCACTGGTCGCAGACTCGGAATTCTGACAAGTGTTTAGATGCTGCCTTTGATACTGACACTTATCCAGTTTCACTAGGGAAGGCAGTGGAACGTTTTTTGTCCTTTGTCATGTTCTGAACATCAAATCGGGGCCTTTCTTTCATTTGGAAAACAAAAAGGACGCAGGACAGAAACGTAGCAGGATCTCAAAAGCTGTTATTCAGTGCACCCTACTCCCTATCTCCTTGAGTCCTGCATTGGCTTTGTGGATGGTAGCCTTATTGCTCCCAGTGGCAATGATCGTCAGATACAATGGATAAATCATTATAACCCTCAAGCACATTAGATTTTAAGAATGTTTTCTTTTCAAGAGCTGAATTTCTTGCTGTGGAATGATTGTTGATTCAAAAAATTGGGTCTTTGAACCCCTTGAAAGTCAAGCAAAAGAGTTGCAGCTAACACATTATGGCTTAGGGTAAAACACTTGCCCGTACTTGGAATCAGTTTCCCTTTCTATAAAATTAGGTTGGGAGAGGAGAGTGGATTTGATGTTTTGTAAGGTCGTACTTCTCAAACTTTTAATATGCACATACATCACCCAAGAGTCTTGTTAAAGTGTAGGTTCTGATTCAGTACATCTGAAGAGGGGCCTGAGTCTGCATTTGTGGTAAGCTCCAAGATGATGCCATGAGGCTTGTCCCTGGTCCAAACTTTTAGTAGCCAGGTTTCAAGCTACTTCCTACTCTGACATTATTTCAGAAAGTAATAATAATGACCACCAGACATCAGGAGGAGCTCTCATATTTATAGATGGCACTATAAAGGGATGTGTCCTTTCTTTCCTTTTGGGTTTTGAGAATTGGCATCTTTTAGCAGACAGAGTAGGAGGGACATAGTTCTCTTATCCTGTGGTTGAAGGTGGTGGAAGAATGGGGCAAGTGTCAAACAAACACATATTGAGTACCTCCTGTGTGTTAAGTAGCTGCTATTACCTCCATGTTCTAGATGAGGAAACTGGGACTCAGTAAGGCAAACCATTTGCCCAAGGTCACATACCTAGGACTAGCATTTGATCATAGGCCTCTTGGGCTCCAAAACCCTTGTTTCTTCTAGAATAGCAACTTTGTAACTTTTTGGAATGCCATGTAATTAAAACTGAGTGCTTAGCAAAGTGTTTCTCTTTAGAGTCCTTTTACTGGGTCTACTTTGAGAGTGGATGAAGACATTTAAAAATTTGTTTCATTATCATGCAAGCAATGAAAGTGCTTAAGAGCTTAAAAGCAATTTGTTCAAGTTGGTTAAATACCCGCCCTTCCCAATCTTGTTTGTATTATTAATTTACTCATCAAACTGTGACATCAAAACCATTGTGAAAGTACATTTCAGTCTCTTCTGATTGGTGGAATGTTGTAGATGGAAGGAGTTTGTATTGATGAGGTCCACAGTGGAAGGATCTAGTTCAGAGGGAGTCAGAAAAACCAGCTCTTTACTGAATAAACTCAGCCCTCCTTTGGACTTTGGATGAGAATTGGTCGTTTAAACGTTTTATTAATGTGCAATTATTCTGAGAACCAGTCAGCAATGCACCTCTTTGCAAACATTAATTAGCTGATCTTCACATCACCCCCACATGGCAGATAAATAGCATTAAGCCTGCGTTTGAGAGAACAAATGGACACATGGTGATGAGGATGGAAGAGGCAAACTTTTGCCTTGCAGGAAGTATGGTAGAGGGAGGCAGAATTAAGAGATTACTTGAGTTTGTCACTTAATAAATATTTATTGGGTGATGCGCTAGATATTCGAGAGCTTCACTGTGCAGTGAGTGCAGTAGTCACTAGTCACAATTTAAATTAAATTTAATTAAAATTAAATAAAATTAATAATTCATTTCCTCAGTCACACTAGCCAAATTCCCAGTGCTCAGGAGAGGATAGTGGCTATCATATCAGACAATGCAGATACAGAACATTTCTATCACTGCAGAAAGTTCTATTGCAGAGTGTTGGTCCAGTCGCTCAGGATAATGAAAGACTAATGTAAAGATCTCTGCCCATGTAGAACTCTCATGTAAAATTCCCTAAAACAAGAGCTGACATGAGGCTGAGTACTGCGTACCCCAGTAGTGGTTAGGGACCCAGAACTATCTGGCTTCTGGAGCTGAGCTTCTTCAGTTCAAATCCTGGCTGAACCACGGACTGGTTGTATGACTATAGGTAGGTTATCAAACACTCTATGTCTCTTTGCAGACTCATGCTACTATTTTTCACCTCTCTTATTAGCCAAGATTATTTCTAAGACAGTGCTGGATTCTGGGGAGGGTGCTGGGAGACAGGTACTCTCCTTTGCTGCTGGTGGGAATGCAAATTAATACACCCTTTTAGGAAAGCAATTTGGCAATAACTGTCAGTAGTCCTAGAAACACTTGTTCTCTTTAGCTCACTATTCCAATTCTAGGAATCTAGCCAAAGAAAATAATCAAAGATGGGCAGAAAAGATGTCAGAATAAAAATGTTCATTGCCTTGTTATTTATAATAGTGAAAAAAAAAAAAAGATGAACAATCGGATCGGACAAGTAAAGTATGGCAGCCAAACAGTGGGATATTATATAAAGATTAAATGTCATTTTCAAACATCTGTTTTTGTGACATAGGAAAATGCCACAATAAAATTGTTTTAAAAAAATAATGCTATACTATTAAATCCAAAGTATGTTTTCCAAAGCAGACATTCGTTGAAGCAGGACTAAAAAGAAACAAAGTATTAAAAGTAGTAGCTTGTGAATTAATAGTATTTTTGATTGTTTTGAGACAATTGTTTTAGCTATTTCCTCTAAAGTTTTGTGTTTTATTTTCTTTTACCTATTTTTTTAACTGAACTAACCTAAAAAGTTTGGCAACTGGGTGCACTCAGGCCCTGTCCTCTGTCTGCTATGTTGTGTGGTCAGAGACTCCCAGCTGCTCTTAATCTGCCTTTTGTAGCAATTTTGGAATGTCTAGTTTATCCAGTTGTGTTTGTCTACCTTCAAGGCCAGGACGTACTTCTGTCCACCCTTAATTCCTCTTTATGGCTGGTTAAGTCCGTTTGTACGTGCACACTGAGGTTCTTCAGACTGAGTGGCATGGAGTCTTGGGAAGAACATCAGCTTTGAAGCCTGCAAGAACTAGGTTTAGACCCTGACCCTCACCTCCTCACCATATGACCTTGAGCAACCCTTCTGTGCCTCAGTGTTCTCCTCTATAAAATCGGGAAAGTGATAGATCTCATCTCATATCACATGGTGATGAGGATTAAGTGTTCACTTCCGTAGAACATCTGGCACATACAGGTAAATAAAGAGGCAAATGGCTTCAGGGCCTGGCACGCAGGGCTATCTAGAACATAAGCTAATGTATTCCCCAGGACACTGGTGAAATCGGCAAGAATCCTCACTTTCCAGATGAAGGAGTGGGGCCTCTGGTGGTTGCGTGACGCCGCCCCTGTCACATGGGCTTGTGAATGACAGAGCGGGGAGTGGACTGAGTCTGGCGGCCTCGGAAGCTCGTGCCTTCTTTGGTGCGGGCTCACCAGCTCCCTTCCTGGTTTCCCTGGATGCACTTCGTCCTAATGCTATGTAAACCCTTCAACATTTCCCAGCCATGCACTCATCCCTTTCAAGGAATAAGTAAGACAGACATTCCTTTTCTGTAGGTTGAATGATTATAACAAAAACTCACTTGACTAAAAATGTAGCCCTGAGCTGTCAAGTAACAGAGGCTGGGATGCTGGTCCTAGAACCATTTCCTGGGAAGTCTGCAGGGGCCTTGGCCCTGGTGACTTTTTGCCACCAAAGATCTGCCACACTTCACTTCTTGGTAGCTTGAAAGAGGTACCAAATTTGTGGACACCCCCAGCTCCCAGTTTTAACACTTTGTGGGACCTTGGGCAAGTTACTTCACATCTCCATGAGTTAGATCCCGTATCCATAAAATGGGGATAATAGTGAGCGTTTGTTAGGGTTGGCGGCAGGATTGTCATAAAAGAATGTGAGAGTTTTGTGAGACCTTGTCATTGTTGAATCAGCATCATTATTTCCAGGGCCTTTAAAGTAACTTATTTTGGGACAGCTAAGTCATGAGTTGCTTTTTCTGCACCAGGGATGGTTCCCCCATGTACTTGGAGTAAGTGCTTCCCAAGGCCATGTAAGGCAGAGGAAAATGCCCAACAGATTTGGGCTTGAATTCTCTGCTTTGTCATCTGGTAGCTGTATGAATTCAAGCAAGTTAATTAGGTTCTCTTAGCGTCCATCCATTTATAAAATGGAAAGCCAAAGTATCGACCTCAAAGAGTTGGTGTGGGTTCGTGAAGTAACTTGCACAGTGCTTACTTAACAGGCAGGGTCTTCTGTGCGAATGTAGCTCTTGGCTTTGCTGTTTTTCCTGTGACCTCCGCACCCACTCAGCTCCTGGTCCTCTTGATTCTTGCTTCTGGAGGCTTGTTTGCACTGTTTACACGGGTCAATGGCAGACAGAGCTATGGTGGAGGGGGCTACTGGGAGGGTCTGAAGGAGCCTATTTATTATGGTTTTTGCAGTCAGACTCTGAGAGGACCTCTGGCATCCCTGCCCTTTGAAAAAATGGAGGGCCCTATAGAAGTGGAAAAACCAAAATGCTCTAGATTTAGACCAGCAGATCCTGGTTCTGATTCCAGCTCTGTTCCTTTGCCACTCGGCACCAGATTGGCATAATGATTCTTTATCTTCTTCTCTGAGCTACTGTCTCCTGCTAGATTTTGAGTTCCAGCTCAGTGCTCAATACTGTGTATTCCAACCCTGGTTATGCATCAGGATCACCTAGGAGCTCTTACCCAACACCAGTGCCCCAGCCCCACCCCAGAGTGCTCTATAACAGCTGTGGCTGGGACCCAGGTGATGCCAAGTTGCAGCCAGGATTGAGAAATGGTGAATAAAGTAGAGCCTCATTAAATGTTCCTTCCCTCCCTTCTTCAAAGCATAAAGGGATCCCATATTGAGTAATTTATGTATGAGGAGGGTGACCTAATTTATTTGAGCCATGGGACTACAAATATAGTAATCAAGGCTTCTTTCTCATTGCCTCCCTGCCTCCTGGCAAACTGGGGCATCTGGGTCAGAAAAGTGTGGCCTTCTCACTCAGCCTTTTTCCTCATTTCAACACAGTTGCGTCCCGAGTGCTGAAAAGGCCTCGCTAGCCTTTGCCTAGAGATACTGTGATATTCCTTTGACCTGGTTTTACTCCTTTTATGTATACTTCTGGGCAGAGGCCCTGTTAACCATTCATGCACAACCTGCACTCAGGATTCCTGGGGTAGAAGAGGGAGTACCTGGTCTCTGCTCCCTATGAAAGGGGATCCTGTGGTAGCTCTCCAGGATTGGTGTCAGACTTGACATTGCCCAAAGGCCTGCAAGCTCTGCACTTCTGGATGGTTTGGGTGATTTTACATCTTTTAGATAATTAATATTTGCTTGAGAAATCCTATTCAGTTGGCTGATTGTCTCTTCTTTTCTTTTTTTTTTTTTTAAGATCACTTCAAATCCACCTCAAAGTAAGAAAGAGTGTTGTGTTCTGGAGAGGGCTTTGAAACTCAATGTAGATATAGGCGCTTCCTGGGGACTTGTTA
>NC_058413.1:58695418-58745428 GCF_002201575.2 Neomonachus schauinslandi | reverse complement strand
GGGGCTGGGATTCTGCATTTCTAACAAGCTCCCAGGAAATGCTGATGCTACTGATTCAAGTCCCACAGGTTCGAAAACCTAGCTCTTTCTCCCTGCTTCCGCTTTCTCTTCCTTCTCATCTCTCCAAGTATAGGAGTAGCAGATGTGAAGTGCCATAGAGCAGTGGAGTCCGTCAGTTTTGTGCACTTCTTTGTCAGTGTTGTTTTGTGGTGGCCTCATTGGTGGCAGATGCAGTGTGACAGTAGACATATTAAACAGTGATCATTCTCATGGTGCCACAGAAAGTTTCTAGTTCCAGGTATTCAGTTGTATTCTCCAGGCGTCTTTCTACATTCTTGCCAACACTTGCCGTTTCTTGTGCTTTTGATTTGGCCATTCTGACCGGGGTGAGGTGGTATCTCATCATGGTTTTGATTTGCATTTCCCTGATGATGAGTGATGTGCAGCATCTTTTCATGTGTCTGTTGGCCATGTGTATGTCTTCTTTGGAGAAATGTCTATTTATGTCTTCTGCCCAAATTGGATTATTTGTTCTTTTGGTGTTGAGTTGTATATGTTCTTTATATATTTTGGATACTAACCCTTTATCAGATATGTCATTTACAAATGTCTTCTCCCATTCAGTAGGTTGTCTTTTAGTTTCGTTGATGGGTTCCTTTGCTGTGCAGAAGCTTTTTATTTTGATATAGTCCCAATAGTTTATTTTTGCTTTTGTTTCCCTTGCCTCAGGGAACCTATCTAGAAAAAATTATTATGGCCGATGTCAGAGAAGTTACTGCTTGTGCTCTCTTCTGGGATTTTTGGTTTCAGGTCTCACAAGTAGGTCCTTAATCCAATTTGAGTTTATTTTTTGTGTGTGGTGTAAGGAAATAGTCCAGTTTCACTCTTTTGCATGTTGCTGTCCAGGTTTCCCAACACCATTTGTTGAAGGGCCTTTCTGTTTCCCCATTGCATATTCTTGCCTCCTCCAGGCTTCTTTCATATTCTCAAACTCATTAAGCCTTGTGGCACATGATAGAATAGGGAGCAATTTTTATTACTAGAATAAGTATTACATTCAAAATTTTATAACATTTATCATGTTTTTATTTAATGTGTTTTTTCTGATTGTACCAATAATACATGTAAACAATAGAAAATTTAGAAAACCTAAGATAACCCAGAGAACAAATGAAAACAACCCATAATCCTGTCACGGAGAGGCAATTCCTTCTAACACTTTGGTTTTCTCTCCATTATTGTTTCTATGTACAGCCCTACTCTCCCCCCTCTCTCATCCCCCTCCCCGGGCCAGTGTGTGTGGAAATGTGCCCCAGGGTGCAATGGTCACTGGGGTTGACCCAGACCTCATTTTGCTTCCTGGATCGGTGATGGTATTTTTGTTTTTAAGGAAAGAGGGAAAGAGAGCAGAGGGTTTCAAGTATCTCCTATACTTGAGGCTCATAATCACACTGGGCCCAGAGCCCCACCACTGTTAGCCGTCTGCACTTCCACGGCCCCAGCGGCCCCATCTCTCCCCTGGATGGGTGCGGTTGTGGCCCTCAGTGCACTCCCTGCTTCTGCCCCGCCCCCTTGCAGTTTATTGTCAACACAGGGGCCCGAGTGATTCTCTTAAGACCAGCGTCAGAACATGTCACTTCTCAGTTCAGAACTCTGTCATGGCCCCTCATGTGTCTCGGAGTAAAGGTCATAGTCCTTACATGACCTGTAAAGGCCTCTTCAATGCCAGGTCTCTCCTACATCTCTGACCTCACCTCCTGTGCTTTGTTGAAACGTGTCAGGCCCAGACCTGCCTCAAGGTTGTTCCCTCTGCCTGGAATATTCTTCCCCTGGACATGTACATGGCTAGCTACCTCCAAGTCCTTCCACCAATATCACCTTCTCAACAAGGCCCACCCTGACCATCCTGTTGCATTGGTGACCCCCCCTTCCTGCCCCCAGTGTTCTAGACCTCTCTTACCCTGCTGTATCTTTTCTTCTTTCAGTGGGCTTTCATACTCTGTTTTGTGATTTTAACAAGATGACACTGGCTGCCGTGTTAAGAATAATCTGAGTACGAGGGTGGGATGGGGAGGTGGGAGGGCGGGTCAGGAGCAGAGCGTGCTATCTGATTTTCTTCCGTATTATACTCATTATGGCGAAAATGAAGGCTACTCGGATGAGAACAAGCAGCGGCTACAAGGGAGTCAGCCACCATCACTTGCCTTTGGTGAGAGTTAGAATCAGGCAGAGTGATGGGAAAAGCTTCATAGTGGGAAAAAAAAAAAGCAAGCCTTTGGGCAGCTCGGATTGGAGGCTGTTGGCAGTGGAACCTGGAGGCGATCTAACTAGAAGCTGGGAGCTATATGTGATTAGTTTGGGATGCGTATTTTGCTCGTTCTCAGTGGTCCTGAGTGGGGTTAAATTTTAAAACGCGGGGGCAAAAATGTAAAAAGCTGGCAGATTGTTGATCAAGTCCTGACCGTTTGGGACTGGCTGCTGCTGAGGTTGGGGGTTAGAGTTGTGTTTTCATATCTGGTCTGGCCATTGTCTATCTGTTTAATCTCTCATGACTATTGTAAATCTCCACTGGGCAGCGATCTTTGCCTTTTGCTCACGGAGGTGACTCCAGGGCCTAGAATGGTATTTGCCAACAAGAGGCTCTCAGTCTCTGTTGAATCGCGTGCGTTTGGCCTACATTACTTCATTTAGTCCTTAAAACCGGTCTATTCTGTGGCAGGAATGAGATGTGCACCACCTTCAGATGTCTGTTTCAGCTAAAACTTTTCATAGAAGATGTTTAGCCTCTCCTGACACCCACCTGAACTGATGAATTATGCCTTGAAGGAAGAATTAATTTGGGTTCCTAGAAGGAGAATTTGCCTTCATAACCTACCCCTGAAGGTGGGACATAGGGTGGGAAATTCATTCTGCACCGGAGTTTGGGTGATGGTCTCAGGCATCAAAGCAGGTTTCTGAGGCCCCCACATTCAGGCGTGTGTGTGTGTGTGTGTGTGTGTGTATGCGTGTGCATTTACAGTACATTCTTGGAACTTTTCAAGTTAAACTGTTGCCATGGTAACTCTCATGGTTGTCATTTCTTGATTTGTTGTTGTCACCCTTCTCAGTTTCCCATCTTCTTAATAATCAGGGAATTAAATTCACTTGTTCAGAAGTGGACCCCAGAGACAGGCAGGCAGAGGCCAAAGAAGAGGATGTGATGTGGGGAAGGCCAGCAGGTGTCACAGGGTTCACACCAGAAGGGGAGCCAGGTGTCTGTGAACAGACCCTGCCAGCTAAGTAGGCCATTTGATCCCAACTATGTACTGAGCTCCCTACTGTGTCCTGAACTTAGCCACTCTGCCAGGCCAACTTGTGATGCTCTATCACCAACTAACTATGTGAACAGCAGAGGCAGGATTTGAATCGGGATCTTCCTGGCTCTAAGTCTGTGTTTTTCTGTTTCACCATTCCAGGAGTCAGGAAAACATGACCAGGACTTCGGGGTAGTCTCTTAGATGCTAACCACAGTCTTTCCCCAAGGGCTCCAGAGGCTGAGGTTGGCTGGGGGAGGGGGTGGAGAGCTGGCTTCAGTTCAGTATCAGGAAGAATATTCTCCCAAGTACTATACTGCCTGTGAAGGGAATGAGCCCCCCATCATGGGAGGTGTGCAAGCAGGGGCTGTTAGAGTATTGAGGAGAAGCTTCCTAGAGGAGGTAAGAAGTTGGACTCACTGTCCTCTTTAAAGATTCAGTTACAGAATGGCTGGCTCCCTTGGGTGGGGCTGCTCATCTAGATCCTTGGCACCATTATTAAGTATACCGATGAATCAGTCAATAAGAGCTTGCTGAGTGAGCTCTGCCCCAGCGTAGGTATCATTCAGGACAGGAGGGCAGGGGAGTCCACTCAGACCTCAAGGTACTTAGGATACGGTTAAGAGTATTACCAGACATGCATTTAAGACTGACCTACAGTCGTGGCTGGACCATCTCTAGACATTGTGAGCTTTGGCACCATTGACTAGATAATGGTTGCGGAGGGCTGTCCTTGCTTGAGACCCTGGCTGGCTTGTGTGACCTTTGGCAGATTAAACAAGCCCTAAGTCTTGGTTCCTTCCTCTTCTGTGCAGAGTAACAATACCTGCTTTCCTGGTGAAGTGGAGTAATATTCACTGAAATTCTAGCACAGAGCCAAGCACCAAGTAGGCACGTCTGAGAAAGAACTCTCACACCCAGGTTGACTGGAGGAGGCAAGGGAAGCTTCGAAAAGAAAGAAGTGTTTGGCGTCGGACTTGAAGGCTGAGATTGTGTTTTCTGAAAGGACAAAAAATGTGACCTTCCTCTACCCTTCCAGGCTTCCTCGCCCTTGCTGAGCACTTCCTCTTCTAGAAGGGGGGCCAAAGAAGCTCTCTGAGACCCTGGGCTCCTAGAAGCAGTAGGTTTGATTCTGGCCTCCCACTTAATTGTCCCTGTACCTCCTGTTCCAGGCACGTGCGTAAACTTGCCCCTCTACCTGGAGCAGGCCAACAGCAGGCCCTCTTTCACTGTCTTGTTAAGTAGGACTTGGAAATTGGTTTCCCTGCAGCTCCCTTGCAAGAAAAAAATGCACCGAGTAAGCATTCAGATCTGGCTTGGCCATGACAGGAGCTACAAATGCAGCTGAATATTTCATGAAGACCTTTTCATACCACATGCTCTGCTTTTATGGAGGGCGAAGGGGAGAGAGCACAGGCTTGGGAGTCAGACCATCTAGGCCTGAGCCCTGACTCCTCGGTGGAACTTTGCAGGGGATGTCTCTTAACTTCCCAGGGCCTTGGTTTCCTCATCTGTGAAATGGGGAGGCTTGCAACTAACTTGGGGTTTGTTGTGAGGGCTAGAAGGTAATAGAGGTAAAGCACGTGGCAGGGGGGCCTGGCACATAAGCTTAGTAAATATTAGCTCTCTAGTTGGATTCTTCCTGTTCTTTTCCCAGAATTTGTGCTTTTAGGGATAGCATAGTCCTTCTGGGTGACACAGGCCAATGGTATGGGCCTCCTAGAGGGATTGATTGGGCTCAGGGCAGCCTACCAGCCTGCGCCTTTGAACCTAAGCTTTGGGATCTGGTCCAGCATCCTTGAAGAGCTCACCAGTTGGTCCCCGTCAGAAGGCAGGATGTAGAGAATTCTCTCTGCTCCAGTAGCCCAGCTGAGCATACTGTCAATTCAAAAATAAACCAGTCTATCCAAAGGCGGGTTTAAAATATAGAGGTGACAAGCAAATCCCTGCCTTGCCTTTGTACAAAGATGAATAATTTGAAGAGCCAAAACAGAAGCCTGATGAGGTTCCCCTGCCCCAGGCCCGGCCCCAGCCTCAGTCCAGGCCCTGGCTCCTCCTGTTCCTACCAGGGAGCCAAGGTTGCTGTAATGAAAACAAGAGGAGTGTGGTGTTTTGTAACTATTTTTATGCCTACATCGGACTTGATGTTAGTGCTCCTGAATTATTGAACATTTTTCTTTCTCAGCTGGCCTCTCCAGCGAGTTTCTCTCTTGGGGCAGACGGAGTTGTTATGGTGGAAAGAGTAGAGGCAGATAAACATTGGCTGTAGGACCCCTGCTTTCCTTGCAGGGGAATGACGTTATTAGGTGTCCTCTTGTGAACTAGGGGCCTCCTAGTAAACTGAGGTGGCAGGTGTTCTGGTCTCTATTTAGCAGACAGAAAATGGAGGCTCAGAGAGGTTAAGTAGCTTGCCTAAGACCACACAGCAGAAGTGAGGGAGTCCGCATTCAAACCCAGGTCTTTCTGACTCTGCAGCTGGCGCTGCTTCTCCTGAGGTAGGCTCTTTCCTCTACTCTCCTTTACCTCGTGTGCGCGCGTGTGCGTGTGTGCATGTGTGTGTGTGTGTGTGTGTGTGTGTGTGTAGCCTAACTCCACCTGCTAGGCTTCCAGACACAGTATCAGAACACCTCCAAACCACGTGTATGGCGGGGGGGGGGGGGGGGGTGAAAGGAAGTGGGAAGAAGGATCTCAGAGGCAGAGAGATGAGAAGCAGGGGGAAGGAGTCTCTCGGTCCAACTGCTGTATATTGGAATAATGGGAAAACTGTCGCTGCTTTTAGTAAGAGGTCCTTTGAGTGCACTTTGCAGGCCCAGAGGCATTTTGACACTGCTCTGTCAGCACCATCTGTGGGGGGAGAGCCCCTCCCTCACAGTCCAGCCATTTCTTTAAAGTGGTATCTGCACTTTGGGCCTCTTTGAAGGAGGTGATGATTGGCAGCTCTAAACCACCCTGGACAATGGGAGGGAATGAACTAGACTCTTATCATCTGCCTCTCGTAATTAAAGTCCATCATAGACTTTTAATGGATATTTTGAATGCGACATCCAGGCTTGAAAGGAATCCTGCTATAGATTGGGATCAAGTCTCCCTACAGAGGCAGTGTCTCACTGATATCTGTTTTTATTTCAGAGCTGGGGAAGATCACACATTTTCCATATTCTGTTCTTTTAGCGCCTATTTAATTATTGGTGACCTCAAGATGACTCGCTTCCAAGCATTTTAAACTCCTCATTCTACCCTGGTGAAAACCCTGGTGGAATTATCATATGAACTCTCTGGGAGATAGGCTTCTGAAAATCAGCCGGGGACACTTATTTCAAAAGTGCCTATCGTTATGGTATCAGTAAAATGCACTGGAATAAAGCAGTTGTTAGTAATGTTAATAACAGCTGTATTTTGATAGCAATGCGCTTTATGACTGTATCAAGTGATATCATATTCCGTTAAATAAAGTAATATTTGACACAGGCAAATTCCTCGATATTAAATCCCAGATAGCTGTATGAAATACTGGGCCTCCTTCACATATATATGTATTAAAGCAGCCCTGCCATGTTTTTTCTAGATGGCTCTATTTATGAAAACTTGCAGGCTAGGTAATGAAAAGACATTCCAAGAAGGCTTCTTATGGGAAATAATTTGATGTAAAGTTTTATGAGCATTTAAAAAAATGACCAGGGTGTTTTCAAATGTCTCAGCTTGTGATTTTGTGACGAGGAGAGAGGACGGAGAGTCACATTTTAAAGATGCTGTGTGCCAGAAGCTTCTACGCATGCCTCGTCTCACCTAAGGCACACACAAGCTCTCTGGAAGTAGACACTATCAGCCCACTTTTTACTTAGGCAACACTGAGGCTCTGGAAGGTTAAGTAACATCTTTAACGGCAGCACTGCTGGTAGAATTAGTGTTGAATATGGATTTATCTGACTCTGGAGTGCATGCTGTTACCTCTGCCCCATATTGGCTCCTAGAACTGGGTTTCAAGCAGTTTTTTTTCCCCATATTGCATAGGTATGTGTGGGCCTCGGGGCATACGGGGGGGCATAATAGCTTTATTTTTCCCATGGGAAAGAAGAACCACAAAAAAACCTGGTTTGTGTCCAAATAAGTTTGAGAAATGCCAAATTGGACAAGTTAAATGTGTTCTTGCACTGCAGGAATTCTCAGAGCCTTTCCTAATGCCAGTGTGAATCTCCAAGAGAGATAAATAGCACACATGAGTTCCCAAACTTCCAGCATGAGAGTTAAAAAAAAAAAAAAATGTTTGCAGAACATCTATGAGCGGTGTTGCTTCAAAAACTCTTGAAGTGCTGACTGCATGGGTTACCAAATGGGCAGGGTTATGATCACTGTCCCCGTCCTAGAGGGGTGGTCAAAGCAGAAGACTCTGCCTGGGCTCTGACTGCTAAACTTCTTGTGTATTCTGAGTATCTCGGTTATCCTTTTGAGGTATTAGTCACTCAGATACCTGGAATGGCTCTCTGTTCCAACCTTTCCCAACCTATTTTATTGGAAACATCAAAGAATTTAAATACAAAGAATAACGATTTAACATTTTCTTGTATGTTAAGTCATCAGGAGGGAGAAAACTTTACCTTGCATTGTGAGAAGGATTTGCATTGTTGAAAGAGCTAAAAGACAAAGATAAGCTTTTAAAATCATATATGGAACAAAGAGAACACAGTGGGTTGGAATCAAAATATTTAAATCTGTCTTATTCCATTAAGGGAACTAAAAAAAATGGTTTCTCATATTTTTTTCTCTCTCTCATGTGGGTGCACGTGCTCACGTGCGCACACACACACGTTATCACTCAAGAGGTCTCATACGCTGAACTCCCACACCTTGGACCTGGAAGGAAACTGAGGGATAATTTGGCTCACTCGTGTGGCTGGAGAAACTGAGGACTCAGAGAAGGAAGGGCCTTACCTCAACCCACAAAACTAGTTACCTCATGGGCCATCAGGCCGAGGCGTGGAGACAGGGACAGTGTCTAAAATGTTTTGAAGCCCTACTGTGTGGCAGAGCCTAATCTCTTCACCTCCTCACAGCCAACCCAGGAGAGGGGTGTTATCTTGGCTACCATTTGAGGAGATGGAATTGGGACATGTTCAGCGACAGCGCTCATGGCCGGTAACCGGCCATATTGTGGAATTTAAACCCACTGCAAAATCCATAGCACATCCCAAGCCCAGAACTGCTTGTCTTTTAACGAGGTGGGAGGGATCCCATCTATCCTGCGTGGTAGTTGCTGTGGGTTCCCTTCTGAACATGGAGGAAGGGAGCAGAATGCGTACCTGTGGGCGTGAGCCGCTCTGCTTCCTTGTTCCCGACTGCTCAGGTGGTTTATAAGCATTGGGGTGAGTCACAGAGCAGACAAAGGCCACTGACTCAGCACAGAGAGGGAGGTGCCCTTGGTTCTTAATTCCACATCGCTGTGGCTTGCCAGGGTGGTTTCGGATTCTTTAAAAAGCCAGGTAGGTTTTTAGCTCCTTAACTGATTTAGATGTGACTTTGTCCTGAAGGCAGGGGAATGGCTCAGCTGCCATCCATGAGCTTCCTTCCATCCTGTGCTTCACACCTTTATAAGCTAAGCCTATTGTAATTATGGCCTGGAATATAAACAACCCAGTGAGTTTGGCTTCCTTCTAGGTGGGACCTAGAGAGGCTACACGTTTACTCAGGGGATGTACCATTGCTAGACACTTCTTTGGGACTCCTTTTTGGGAATTGGGGAATTCAGTCATTCATCACAGAGTTTTTCAATTAACATTTGTCAAGAATGTTCAATAGGCCCCACACTGTGGTGGGCCAGGTCAGGGGACATGACAACCCCAGCCTTCAGGAGGTTGCCGTGTGTTGGAAGACACAGCTGTGTGAAGGAGTGACTAAAGAGGTGTGTGAATGTGGAGGGAGGCATCCAAGAGGGTCAAGCCCCTTCTGTGTGGGAAGGTGTCACTGGGGAGGTGGGGCTTGCACTGTGTTGAAGGATGATCAGTGTTAATCAGGGTAACAGTTGAGAACTTCCAAGTGGAGGAGACTGCATCTACAGTTACATAGGAACATGGGAAATCAAGTTATTTCAGTTGGACTCGAGCAGAGGACGTTATATTGGGCAATGAATGGTATGAGGGAGAATAGACTGGGAGCGGTTCGTAAGAGGCAGCGTTGACCTTCAGAGCGAGCTCATAAGCCACATGGTCGTCTGTGTCTCATCAGGTAGAAGTAGCATCTTGCAACCTGATGTTCTCCATGTTCCGCATATTGCAGTGCCAGTGTCTTTTGCTTATTTAGGGAAATCACCTTGCACCTTAAAGAAGCAGATTTACCACCATTGAAAAGACTTCTCCTAAGAGATATTCTAGACTGATATTTTTCAACAGAAGTTTCTGCAGTGATGGAAATGTCCTATATGTGTGCTTTCCAATATAGTAGCCATTAATTTCATGCTGCTATTGGGTCCTTAAAATGTGGATAGAATAGAATTTTCAATTTTATTTCTGTTTTATTATGCTCTTTATATTATTGTATTATTTAATATGCCTAAGTATTTACCATATTTATATGTTTGCTTTTTTGAAAAAAGATTTTATTTATTTTAGAGGGAGCACGTGCGAACAGGGAGGGGGCAGAGGGAGAGGGAGAGAATCTCAAGCCGACTCCCTGCTGAGTGCAGAGCCTGATGCGGGGCTTGATCTCACAATCCTGAGATCATGACCTGAGCTGAAATCAAGAGTCAGATGCTTCACCGATGGAGCCACCCAGGCACCCCTATATGTTCGCTTTCTATTGGGCAGTGCTGGCTGAGTGGGAGAAAACAGATGAGCCCGTTGCTGCTGCAGACATTGTAGGAGATATGTACAGGGGGGGGGAGGCACCCTAGCCAGGGAGAGTGTGGGAAAGGGGTGGCCATATCTGCCTGGGGGCCAACAGAGTATGGGTGTGGAGAGAAGAGACCTTCTTCTTAATGGACTCTGAGAGTTGAGGAATTTTTCCAAGTGGGTGTGGGGAGGGGGTGTGTAAAGACTCCCCAGGCAGAGGAGAGGGCACGAGAAAAAGGACAGAAGCTCTGGAAAAGGATATCCACCAGGGAAGTGGGGCAGGATGAGGTGGCGTCAGAAAGAAGGAGGGCCACTGGGAGCTAGGACTTTATTCCGATGGTGCAAGGCAGCTCTATATAGATGATGTCACATTGTGAGGATCAGCAGGAGAGTTGAGCATCATCCAGGATGGCGGGAGGCATGAATACTGTTCTTGGAAGGGCTGCATAATTCTGTAGTCATGCAACTTAAACACCATAGTTCAAAGCCAAGATTTTAAATCAACACGCAGACTTGAAATTTCTTCTACTTAGAGCTCTCCTCCTTATATTGTCATGTTTACGGCCACTCTGGTGTTTCCTGCATGTAAGTACAGACCCCAGCACCCGAGCGCTAGAAGGCCCATTAGGGAACAGCCCTACAGGAACCACTGATAGCCCAGAGAGGCGGCAGGCCTGCTCATGACTGCTCAGCTTTCCCTTGCACCTGGATGCCAGAATTTAATCCCTGGGCTAGAGAAAACTCCAGACACGCTTCCAACGCTTATATAAGAGTCAACATCTGGAAATACACTTGCCTTTGAAGAGCAAAAATCAAGTTCTTTTAAAAGGTTTCTTCAGCACAGCATAAACGTTGACATTCTTGTGCCAGCCTTTGGATTTGAGGCTCTCAGTTAACTGCTTTCCAGATATCTGTTTTGCTTTTAATGTTATGCAGTATTGATATATTGATCAGGGCCTCAGCCACGGAGTATCTTGGCTAAACTGTCCCATGTCCCTAGCAAATAAGAATGACTGTGTGAGTGACAAGAAAGCGTCAATGTTGCATTTGTCTGCAGTGTCTGTCTTTTTTTTGTTGTTGTTGCTGCTGCGGCTTGGTTATGCTCCAGAGCCCTGCCAGTGCCTAGGATATAAAATGCAAGCCTTGCTCAAGAGCAGTGTCGGTGGCAGGCACACCCATACCTCCCAGGGGATAGAACAGAGGCCTAGACTGGAACCCGGCTCTACCACTAACCAACTGTGACATGGGGCACACCCCCTGACCTCATGGAGTCCCTGGGTCCCATCTGTAGAACTGGATCTTGATGCCATCCTCATTAGATTCCTATGAAGGTGGCAGGATGTGGATATAAAATTCACAGCATCCTATCTGTCACAGAAGAGGGCAACCATTTAGTAAATGGTAACTGGCACTATTTTATGAAATTTTCATGTCATTATTAAAGATATAAAGAAAAAATAAGCAACAGAAGCATGCTTGACATCATTAGTCATCAGGGAAATAAAAATTAAAACCACAGTAAGAGGGGCACCTGGGTGGCTCAGTCAGTTAAGCATCTGCCTTCGGCTCAGGTCATGATCCTAGGGTCCTGGGATCGAGTCCCGGGTCAGGCTCTTTGCTCAGCAGGGAGTCTGCTTTTCCCTCTCCCGCTGCCCCTCCTCCCCTGCTCAATCTCTCTCTTTCCCCGCCCCCCCTCAAATAAATAAAATCTTAATAAAAAGAAAAAAAACACAGTGAGATATGCCTTCAAACACACTTGAGTGCCTGAAAATGAAAAGATTGATCATATTGAGTGTTGGTGAGGATATGAGGCGGCAGAAATATAAAATGGTACTGCTACTTTGGAGCACAGTTTGGCAGCTTCTCAAAAAGTTAAATACACGCCTGGATTATGACCCACCCATTCTACTCCTAGGTACTTATCCCAGAGAAATGAAAACATGTTTACATATAAAGCCCTGTACAAGAATGGTCACAAAGGCTTCACTGGTAATAGCCCAATGCTGTAAATGACCCAAATGCCTATCAACAGGTGAATGGGTAAATGAAACGTGGTGTATCCATACAATGGACACTACCCAGCAATAAAAAAGGAAAGGATTCTTGGTAAACCCAACAACATGTATCAGTCTCCAAATAATTATACTGAGTGGAAAAAGCCAGACAAAAAAAAGAATATGTGCCATCTGATTCCCTTTACATAAAATTCGAGGACAATGCCAAGTAATTTATTGTGACAGAAAGCAGGGAAGTGGCTGCCTGCAGAGGTGAGAGAGGAGGAGAGTATGGGGAAGTTTGAGGGGGTCATGGATCTGTTCACTGTCTTGATTGTAGGGATAGTCTTGCTGTTGTATGCTGATGATCTGAACTCATCAAGTTGTACAACTTAGACATGTACAGTTTGGTACATCAATTATAGCTCAATAAGGTGTTTTTTTTAAGTTAATGTCCACTACAAGAAAAAACACATAGCATACTCATTAACAGGGGTTTGTTTACTAGATGTTGAGTTAGCTCCAGATGTTACCATGGCGAATAGAGTTTTAGACTCCCTGCTCTACCACTCACTGTGGCACCTTGAGCAAGTTACTTAACCTCCCTGAGCTACAGTTTTCCATATGATGAAGCTACATCCCTCCCATGCTGTGGTACACACAGACCCTTAGCGTGGAGTCTAACACATTGTGGGTGCCCCAAATTGCTCTTTATAATGATAGTACTATTTGTTATGTAGAATTTTAGGTACCCCAACCCAACTACAAGCAGATGAAAATCCCCGTGAACCAACCTGAATGAAAACTGAAATGCTCTGCACTTCTCAGGGCATAGAAATGAGCGCTTCCAATGTGCTCTAGAGCAGTCTGTTCCCTTTGGTGGATTAGGCATGCTTTAATTTCACAGATACTGGTTCCATTCAACAAACATTCTTTGAGGATTGGGAGAGCTTCCCAAAGGAAGTGACAAAGCCTAGAGTCTTAGAATCGGATGACACAGGAACAGGCTTTTTCCAAGTCGTTGTTACAAGGACAACCATTGAGGCTGGTGAAGGAAGGCACCTTGTCCAAGGTCATAAAGTGGTAGGGTCAGGAGTGAGCCAGTTCTGCTGGCCTCCCAGCTAGCATGCTTGCCTGTGCACCACGTGTCCCGCCCTCTAAGCCAGAGAGCATTTCCCCAGTGGCAAGGTCAGCTGAGGCTGTGTCTAAATGATCAGAATTAGCGGATTCTGAAAGAGGAAGTTTTCTGCCCAAGTCTTAAGAGTCAGGGAGCTCAGTGGGCAGTGGGCCAAGGCTTTGGCATTCTTTGTCCATGACCCCGGCAGGACTCTAGTTGGGTTCCATCTCTCTACTCAGAGCCTTCGTCTCTGTTGTGTGTTTCAGATCAATTTATATAAGATTGCTTTGGGAATGCCTGTTAAAAAAAAAATCGAAAAGCCAGTTGTGTTTTTATTGCTTTGGCCATATCATGTAGGGCTAAATGAGTTCTATCTATTTCCAGTGGCGAGCAGCTTGGAAAAGTAAATTCTTGGAGGCCCAATTCCAGAGGATTGACACAAGAACCTTTAGACAGAGCATGGCTACCTCTTCCTGCATTCCATGCTCGGCATCGCTTACTTGTGAACACAGGCGGTAACAAGGAACATTCAGAGGGCATCTTGGCAGCCATTCTTTCTCCTGGTCCTGGTCTAGCCCTGTGGGATCGCAAGGCAAGATTATTATACTCTTGGGTGACAGTAAGGAAAGTGAGGACTCTGAGAAGTTCAGTGGCTCCTCAAGATCACCAGTTCCTATGCAGCAGGTGTGGGGCCCATGTCTCCCAGCGCGGATCCCGGCTCTCTGCTGGGCCAGGTCAGCTATTGTGGGATTTCTCTTAGGGCTTTGAGCTCAAAGGAAATGCCTCCCAGTGAGTGTGTACCCGCGTGTGTGTATGCATGCGTGTGTTCACGTGTGTGCCTGGGTGGTTGGGGTGCAGGGCAGGGCCAAGGGATTTTTTTTTCCCCTCTGAAAGCAAAGTCAAGTTGAATTTTGAAATATGGATTTAAATTATATGTATCTTGTGTTTCTGTACCTCTTTTTTTTTTTCAGTTCCCAATATAGGATGCATGAATAAGCTCTATATAGAGCCATAGGAATTGATCTTTCTTTTTCTTAAAATATTTGCCATATAAGCTTCATCCTCCTCTGTGTGTGTGTATGTGTGTGTGTGTGTGTGTGTGTGTTTGTAGATATCTATTTTTCTCCATTTTTTTTGCAGACATGATTTTTTGGGTAAATACTTCAGCTTGCCTCTTCTAAAAATAAGGACTTTCTTCTACATGACCATAATATGCTATTTATACCTAAGAAAATTAATAATAATAATTTACAGTTGTCATTGTCCAAAAAAATGTCTTCATGGATTTTTTTTTTTTTGCCTCAACTAGGATCCGAACAAAATTTATGCATTACATTTGGTTTGTATGTTGAACCAACATTCTTAATAAGCAGTCTTCATGAGCTGGAATTATCTCCAAATTAGAGTAAAAAGCCCTCTGCAGCTGAGGCAGCTGTTCAGGACTGGCCCTGAAGGTCTCCTGGGAATATCTGTGAGCCCCCCCGCCTACCCCCCCCCAGGTCTGCTGACCAATCAGAGGGAGGAGCTCGAATCACTGTCAGGATGGAGATCTCAGGGAGGCAGGGAAAGGCAGAGTGATCTAGCTTCCTGTCAGCAAGGCTCTGGATTCCACGGCTGCTGGAACCAGAGCCACCTGAATCCGTGGCCAGCTACTCAGGAAGCAGGGAGCTGCCGAAGGCATTATAAGCAGCCTGGAGTGTGAGCCCACGACAGCTGGCCTTGGGAACAGGGGACAGTTGCCAGGGAGTTTGGGAACCCTCTGTAAAATAGGACCAGATTTGGAACATAAGAGGCCTGAAATGTGTTTTTGCTCTGATTTCTTTTTGTGCTTCTCATTCCTATTTTTTTTTTTTTTGTTATCTACCTTTGAAAATGAACATGTCCTTGCAGGCATCTAGAGATTTTTTTTTCTGTAGACATTCAGTGGCTGTATGTTATTATAACATGGTTAAGACAGTATAGCTGATACTTCACTAAGGCGCCCACCGCTGATCCCTCTAGCCCTCCACCCTTGCCTTCGTCACGGGGTGACCCTGACCCATGTCCCCATCCCCCTTGGACTGAATGCTGCCTAGAGTTGCATCTCAGTGCTGATACAGTGCCTGGCTGTATCCAGAGAAGGTGCTCATCAAATAGAGCACAATGACCCAGAGTTAGAATTCCTGCAATCAGCCAAACAATATGGGAACACGTAGAAGAATAAATGAGCAAAGGGATACATGCTTGAAAACACGACAATTACGTATGTTTTCCAGAAGGTTGGTACTAGGGAGTTATTGGGAGATGTGGTAAGTATTTATTTATTTGATAAATACTTAAGTGCTTACACAACAGCACTGTCTTAAGTGCTTTAAAAATAACTCATTTCATTTTCTTACAACCCTCTGAGGTAAGGACTGTTATTTTTCTTACCTTATATTTGAGGAAGCTGAAGCCTAGAAAGGTTAAAGGATTTGTCCAAGGTCACGTGGCTAGCAAGCAGAGCCAGGACTTGACCCCAGGTAATCTGATCCTGAGTCCCCTCTGTGCTACTTCATGATGTGTTGAGTGGGGTTGGGTGTCCCAGGATCAGGGAAATCACTCCACTAACCCAAAGCTGCCTACCAGGGATGGCAGGAAGGCTGTCAAGGCTAGATAGCAGAGGGCCTGTCTCCTAGCTTGGCCGTCTTGAAGGAGCAAGACACCTTTGCCACTCGTGGGGCCTGATGCTTTACACCCTGTTGGGTGTCCTCGCGGTGCAGGACGTCAGTGAGCGGGGCTGCATTTTTGGAGAGTGCTGCTGGACTTGACTAACTGGCTCTAAGTTGCTAATGGAGTTGGGAAGACTATGTCCTCTTGGGGTGTTTAGGAGGTCTTCAGAGCTGTCAGAGTGGCTGTGCCAGTCCCCCTGTCCCTCCTCGTGACCCAGCCTGGTCACGGGGCTGAGCCGCCAGCGGGCTAAGCCAGGGGACCTCTGCTGTGCCATGCTGCAGCCAAACAGAGGTGCTGGTCCTCGGGGTGCCCCTGCAAAGCCGGGGCCCGGGGGCACTGGGTTCCCACTGTCATGGAATTCCCTCTGGAAGGTGAACGTTTGTCTTTTGGGGGTTCGAATGGCTGCAGAGCTGACACAAGACCATCAGAGGAGTAGCTTTCCGGAGGTGGAAGGGAATGAAAACATCGCATTACCTCCTCTTGAGGCTTTGATCACTCCTGTTGAACAAGTCTGCCCTGAGCCTTACAGCAGTGCCTGGGGATGAGATGAAGAAAGCCTCAGGGAGCTTGCCGCAGAGTGGATGCTCTTCCTTCCTGCCTTTTGTGAAAAGAGGAACGGAGAGGCCGAGGGCTACTGCAGAAAGCCCTAGGAAAGCCACCACCAACGAGGGAGAAGCGGGGCTCCCCTAAGCCGACCCAGGAGGGACGGTGTCTTTTCAGGACACACCCAGATTTGATTCTTGGTTTCACTACTTACTCACTCTGCCATGGAGAGCAAATGGCTGAATCCCTCTGGGCCTCAGTTTCCTTAGCTGAAAATGGGCTAACAGTACCTACCTCAAAGGGCTTGCCCAGGCCAGTGTCCAGGGCACCGCATCGCATTTCAGGGAACAAAAGTAAGAGGGGGGCCATTCTGCACAGGAATCAGGGTCCTCAGCAGGCCCTTAGGGCATTCCTGCGTCACAGCTTTGCAGCCTCTGGAGTTCTCTAGGAGCCTGACGAAGGCAGTGGGGCCCAGAAAGGAGGGAGGGCTGAGGAGTCAGGCAGGCTCTGCGTCCTCCTAGCACTCAGGCTTTGTGCAATCATCTACCATCTCCGGGCCTCACCTTCCCTGACTGTGAAATGGCCAACTGGCCTCTATGGTCAGGACCTACCTGGAAGTGCTTACTATGTGGAGGTAGGACGTAGAAAACAATTGGAATATGAATGTTGACAGCGTAATGTAGGGACTCCACCCACTAGCATGCACTTGCGTGTGAGCGTGCATGTGTGCGTGCGTGCAAAGGGACAGGGTTGATTAGCAAGGGAGCGGGGGACAGAGGCGCCAGGCTTGGAGAGAGGTGCTCCAAGTCTCCCTTCTCCCTACAGAGCGTAGGACCTACCCTGGAGACTGAGACAGAAGAAACAAGGAAGAAGCAGGATGAAAGGAACTCACACTGACTAAAGGCCTGCCATGGTTCAGGCACTTTACATCTCTAAGCTTACAGCCTTTGCTGTACACCCATTAGGCAGGCAGTACTCTTTCCTGTTTTCAGATGGCCTCAAGGAGGATCAGAGAAGGCAAATAATTTGCCCAAAGTCACACAGCTCTCTGAATTCCAGATCCCTTTCCATGAAACCTCTCTGCCTGTTCATGGATACGCATTAGGATAGGACTCTATTTTGGGGAAAAAAGGGAGTTGATACCAAGAGGTGAGAGTGTAATCCATTTATATAAACTGTTCTAGGAGGAAGCTGTTTCCAAATGGCAAACACGGACTCATTTCACCCGTTAATATTTGTTGAGCATGGGCAGGCACAGTGCCAGGTGGTGGGGATGGAGCAGACCCAGGCCGTGTCCTGGGTAAGGAAAGTAAGATGAGAGAATGAATCCGAGGGTGGCCAGAAAGGAAATTACATAGGGTGCTATGCAAAACAAGGACCAGAGCAGTGAGGGGCACTGAGATAATGTCTTGGTTTGGGTTCTCCCCAAGCAGACCCAGAGGAAAGGATGTGTGTATAAATAGTTTATTTTCAAGGTGATTCCAGGGGGTATGACGAGGGAGCAGGGAAGGTAGACATGGAAGGGAGGAAAGCCAATAGAGTGTGCATGACCTGGTCGCCCCTGTGGGCAGCGGGCCAGCTCCGTCCTCTGAGGACCCCCAGGGAGACACTGGAGCACTTGCCGGACTCTTGTTCCATCAGGTGGCAAGAAAGCTGCGGTCTCCCTCTACCAACTTGTGCTCCTCACTGGTTGTGGATTGCTTCCAGGGATGTTAACTTCCACGGGTTTCCACCCTGCCCCACGCATGGGTTTCCAGGGCCAGACAATTTCCAGCAAGTGCCTGACCTGAGGTGAAGGGTTCATGGTGTGGGGACTGTCCACAGAAGCTGCAGGAAGGTTGAAGGCATCTGTAGTGCCTGTTACAGATGGCGTAAGGGCAGAGGGGCAGCATCCGAGCGAGCTGAGACCCGAATGGAAGGGGATGGCTGCGGAGGAGCTAGGGTGCTTACAGCCAGGATGCTTCCTTGAGCCCTTCTTCTACACTGCTCTGTGGCAACCTGAACTTCCAAGGGCAAAGGCTCATCAGTCTAGGCCCCGCAGGTGCAGATCGCTGGCCAGCCTGGGTCTCTGCCATCCTCTCTCTCTCCTTGACCCCTCTCTCTGGGTCACACAAATAGGCTCACTCCTCTTTAACCAGAGAACTCACAAATGGCCTTAGAAATAGACCCTCATTAGATGCTTTAGGTCCAGCTCAGTCGTACCAGGATCTACCTTTCAATGCTGCAGATACTCACGGAACAGCTCAAAATGTGTCCCGGCTCTCCACCGCTCTGCCACATCGCTATATTTAGCCCCGAGGCCAACTCCCAGCCCTTAATATATTCTGCTTTTTCTGGAAGAGAAGCTCACAACAAGATTTGTCTCTGCGGCTTACTTTAAAACCAACAACAACAAACCACACACACACACACACACACACACACAATACCCCCATAGATGACACTTTATAAATCAGGCAGAGGAAGATAAAAAGGACTACTTAATACTTCCCATTTATTCCATTCAACAGTCAGTGCTTTACAAAACCCATGCAATTATATTGTTATTTTATAATTATTAATCCTGCAGTGAGCTGCTCCCCCAAAAGCCCAGATGTCTGCAGGTACCTCTGGTTTTGCCTGCAAGCCAAGCCGTCCATGAGTTTCTTCTGTGCCCTGTGATGCTGCCCCCGTGGATGGCGGCGCTGGGCAGGAGCGGCCTTCCCTGAGCTGCTGGTATTTGACTTGGATGCGTTTCCCAACACGTAGATCTTCCTTTCTTATCAGGCTCCGTTTTCTAACATCTTTATACATAGAAGAGACAAACATGATTATTTGGGATGAAATATCGCTATCCTCCAAAATACAGTTTTGTTCCTTTCTCTTTTGAATTGTGCGTTCTGTGGAGAAGTATGCGTTCTCTCTTGTTAATTGTGTATCGGTGACCCAATTTATTGCGTACCTCCTACATCCCAGGTATTTGGCAGATCCATGCACCTAATTTTATTTAATGTAGGCTTTACAATGATCGTCTCCAACCCAATAGTGATATTCTCCTTTATGGAGGAGGAGCTTCGCCTCTGTGACTTGCCCAAGGTCACACATAAAGCAAGTGGAAAAATCAGACAGAGGAAGGATTGGATTCTGACCTCCTTGGATTCTGACCCAAGTCTATCTAATTTTAATGCCTATGATCCCCAAACCAGATGGTTCTCAAAGTGTGGTCTCCAGACTAGCAGCATCAGTATCACCTGAGACCTCATTAGAAATGCAGATTCTCAGAGTCCCCTCTAGACATGACCAATGGCAAAGGGTAAACTCAAGGGGGTAGGGTCCCACCCTCTAGGTGATTCTGGTACAGTCCAAAGTTGGGGAAATACCGTCATCACCCATTTGTTAACTACTTATATACAGTTAAACTTTGGAGGAGCTGTGAAATTTCCTCTCCTCTTTGTCAGTATAATTAAAGTGAGGAAAATTCCAACAAACATTTATTTTTTTCTCTAGTAAGAATGCCTTTCAAATTTGGAAGGCTCTAAACTCTCAGCTCTCTGGATTTGAATCTAGGTGTTACTGCTTATTACCTATGTGATCTTGGGGAAGTAATTTAACCCTGTAAGTCTCACTTTCTGTATAGTGCAGATAATGATAATCCATTACAGGATTCTTGTGAGGATTAAGTGAGTCAGTGTCTGCAGAAGTGGTGAGCATAATGTCAAGTGTATCATAAGAATCCAATAAATATTAGCTAATTGTTAATAATTATATGATTGGTTCGCTCATGTTAGCTGTTAGTAATAGTAGCTAAATGGTGTAATGCTTTTTAAATTGCATCCTTCATTAAGGAGTTCAGCATAAGTTTTATGAAAGAGCTTTCTATGGCTGATTTGAATGATATTTTTAAACCCTGCCATTCCTTATATTTGAATCTTAGCAGTAAGTGTAGTTACCGGAGTAACTGCCTAGAAGAAACCACGAGTGCTACCTTAAAAAATCATTTATGGAAATCTGACACATAGTAGTACTCATACATGTTTGTGGAGTAATGAATTGAATGAATGATCAAGACGTCACAGATGTGACATCTAGTCCAGACATTGCCCACATGCACTATCAGGTTGTGGTGTGGGGGCCGGAAGCTGTCTCTTACTCTGTTATAGGCCCAGCACACAGCATAGGGTCTGGCACACAAGTAGATGGTCAATAATTACTTCCTGATTGAATTTTTTTGTTTAAAGAAATGCTTCTGTCATTAATCTCTTCTATCAATAGTATGCTTTGAGATCTTGTAAACAAATATCAAAGTAAAAGTATATTTTTCTCCCTAGATACTCCACTGCCCAACATTTTTTTAAAAATGAAGTTTTCAAAGAGTGATCAAATAAGACTTAGGAGCCAGGAGACCTGGATTCTTGGTTCTGTTTTGCTGCCAGGCTTAGATGTGACAAAGGCCTGTCACTTAACTCTCAGCCTCTTTTATTCGTCTGTAAGTGGAGAAGGTTGGACTAGATCAGTGTTTGCCAACAGGGACTGATACCACGTGGTGGGAGATGTGTTACCTAAGCAGAGTATTAAATAGCATTGAATCACATGGTCAAAAAGCACCGTTTCCGTTCCTTTTCCATCTTTGTGATTTAGTCCAGGAGAGAGCCTGATTGTGCCACTAGTAGGTATTTAATATCTCCCGGACACTGCCTAACCTCCTACTTTAACAAAGCCCTGAGTTTGGACAAGGAGGTGAAAGTATGTACCTTGTTTTGTTTTCACTGTTTTTTGTATTTTAAAAGATTTATTTATTTATTTTAGAGAGCAAGCATGAGCGGGGGTTGGCGGGGAGAGAGAAGCACACTCCCCGCTGAGCATGGAGCCCGACGTGGGGCTTGATGTCAGGACCCTGAGATCATGACATGAGCTGAAGCCAAGAGTCGGACGCTTAACTGGCTGAGCCACCCAGGCGCCTCTCGTTGTTTTTATTTTTTTTAAGCTTTTTCTCCTATCCATGAAGAGATGGGTGTTTTTTTTTAACTTACCATAATGAGGTGCATGTTCCCTTTCTGAATAAATTGAATCAAGAAACAAAAAGTCAGTTGATTTTAAAAATTAGGTTACTAACAGTGCAGGTAGTTTGGAGGCATGCCAGAACTGTGAAGATGGAGCAGGAAGCTTGGAAGGGAGATGAAAGCCAACAGACCCTGGGCTTAGTAGCCAGGAGTTAATGTAGAGAGGAGGGGAACCTTCTCTTTGGTCAAGACTGCATGTCAGTGCAGTCAGGCCAGGAAGGGAGGTGGGGAGCATCAGTCCTGGTGCAGTGGTGAAGACCAGAGCCACCGGAGTGAGCCCCAACCCCACCCGAAGATTCTGGTCCTAGCTCTTGGGTGGAGCCAGGGGCGTGTATTTGTAGAAACCTCTAGAAATGATGCTGTTGCCAGCCAGTGCTCTAGATGACGACATAAGGTTCACTGCACATGTAGAATCCAAAAATCCTTAGGAAAGAACCAGAAATGCAGAGAAAGTTGACGGGCAGAAGTGTTCACCACAGCATTATTTATATGCACAGATGGCTGGAAAGCAGTCACCTGCTCGACAGTAAGATAAAAGTTAGTTATGGTATCCTTGGGACAGAATGTATATAGCTGTTCAAAATTATATATATGGGAGCTGGTAGAGATGTGGGAAAATATAGTACAATGCAAAGGGAAAACAACAATACGTAATTGCATCTATAGCATTATTTTGACTATATAAAATGCAGAAGCAATTTGAAGTAAATATGATAGAGTGTTAATAGTGGCTATTTTTGGCTAATGTGATGATGTGTCTTTTAAAACTGCTTGTCTATATTTTGAGACTTTTCCCACAATTTTAAACACTGAATATACTCTCTCCCCCTCCCCCCGCCCCCAACATTACAGGCATCAGTGAGATGGACCTGATTAAAATCCTGGTTCTGTCCTTATTGATACATGACCTTGGATAAGTACTTAACCTTGTGAGTCTCAGTTTCCTCACCTGAAAGATGGAGAGCGTTCCTTTACTTGTGGGTTGTCATGAGCATTAAATGAGATGGTGCAGGGGAGACACGTGTGAAGGTGGCTGGCTCGTAGCAGTTTCTCCATAAAGAGTGCTGGCATTATTTAACCATAGCCACACCCTGATAGCGCCCTCGTTGTCATTGCTGTTCTTCTAATTATTACTACTGCTGGTGAATTTGGAAAGTGTAGCACCAAGCTGCAAACATTTAATTCTGAAGGTTGTCCCCTCGGCCAATTGCGTAAACACACAAACATGCGCACCCTTACTGGGTGAACAAATGTGCGTGTGTGCACACGCCCAGCCCTGGGCTGAGCACGCCCTACATGAAGAGTCTCCGTATCCACAGCTTTGGTTACAGGAGGACTGGCTTCAGCTAACAAACGCTTCCAGAGGCATCATCTGTCCGACACACTCTGCTCAGCACAGGGCACCTTTCCTCTCCTCACCTTTTTTTTAAAAACTAAGGTAAAATTCGCAGAACATAAAATTCACCATTAACCATTGTGAAGTGTACAACTCATTGGCATTTAGTCCATTCGCGGTGTAGTGCGACCATCCCCATGGTCTAGTTCCAAGACTATTTCACTGCCCCGAAAGGAAACCTTGTACCCAGGAAGCGGTCATTCCTCCTTCCCTTCCCCCAGCCGCTGGCAGCCCCCAGGCCCTGTTCTGTCCCTGCTGCTGTACCTTTTGTTTTCACTGGAACCATGTGTCAGACTTGAACCTTGCCTTCTCTTGGCTGGTGCTCGCTGGTCTTTGCCCTTTGCCAGTTGGTTAAAGATCCCTATGAAATAAATGCATGAATGGACTCAACCCCCACTTCCTTGAAACCAGACTATCCCAGTAAAGTCGTTTAAGATACAGATTTATTTTTTCTCACAAAGGATTTGGGGCTTTTTGTGGGGGTGGGGCAGGACTTAATCCTAATGTCAGGTGATTAGTCCCCGCGAGGGCCTTTTGCTGAAAGGTCTCTTTCTGATAGCTGTCTCCTCTGAGGGTCAGGTCCTTCTAAGCCTTGTTAGTGCTGAGCTGGGAGATAGAGGTAGAGTACGCCGGGCTCTTGGCTGGTGAGCTGCTTCCTTGGGACTACCCTGCTGTCCAGGAACTGAGCCTGGGGTCAAATTCTGGCTCTGTCACTCTCTAGGCATCTGACCTTGGTCAAGCTAAGGCACTCTGTGAGTCCCAGTGTCTGTGTCTCTGAGGGAGCGATCACTGGGAGTTTTTTGTAGAGGATTAAATGAGATAAGGCCTGTGGGAGGTCCTCCAGGGCTCTATTACCATCCTACCTTTGCTTTGCTTCTTTGGAAGTAGAGGAGTATGTTGGAAACAATACCCAAGAATCTAGAACCAAATGACCCCGGGGTTTAAATTTTAGTCCCACTACTTAGCAAGCATGGGCCTGTGAGAATAATGGGAAAGAAGGCCAAAAGGGGGCAGCCTCACTTCAAGCCATGTTCTTGCACTGAAAGCCCTGGGATTTGGGCAAATTACTAAACCTCTAGCAACCTCCTCATCCACAGGATGGGAACAGCACAGCGTCCTTTGCAGGGCTGTTGGGGGGATAAAGTGAGATCATGCATGTAGAAGTGCTGAGCGCCATTTCTGATCCATGTGGTACCAAACGTGTATTTATTACCTTTCCCCAAGGTCATGAGCTGAAACATCCTCATGGGCCAGGCTGGCTACTAAACTTGCACGGTGGCTAGTGGATAGGGAGGACAGGTCGGGGAGGGGAGGTGCAGGCATTAGGTGGAGGCTGCGTCCGGGGCGCTGGCGATTGACTACAAGACAGTGGAACAGCATTGCAGTTCAGTTTTATTTTTCGTATGTAACCCAGCTGGTAATGATAATGGGAGGGGGGCTTGATTTCACTAGTGAGTTGCCCCACCCGCCTTTTGACCCCTTTCTTTAGGGCAAGCCTCAGTTTCTTCATGTGCAAAATGGAAATATCAGTGCCTTCTCTGACCACCTCCCAGAGTAGCTGTAAGAACAAATAAGATTAAAAAAAATGTACACGGGAGCATTTTGTAAACTGTGAAGTGCTGTGTAAATGTAACTGATTATTATTTCATTGAAAAGACATTGTCTTGTTGGTATCGCATCAAAAACAGTGCTAGTCCTTCCATTGAGTCAAGGTGATGATAGTCTTTTGTGCCATGAACCTGCATGGGGAACTCTCAGGTTATAGTAGGTCTTTTGCTTTATCCACGTGGTCTCTGAGCTGGAAAAGATGGAGCATTTCTTCACTAAAGGGCCATATCTTTTGAGTCTATTGACAGCATGTCATGTGGAACTCAAAATTGCCTTCGTGAATGCAGATAGATTGCATCTATTAGTTCCTTCTTGTCATCATGACCTGTCAGAAGGGAAAATTAAATGTGCCTACAAATATTTCAATATTTATGCTGTGTGCAAGGTTTAATATTCATCCAGAGCAGTGAGTGGAAAGAGAAATAAAATCCACATCCTTTATTTTGGGCTAGGATATTGCTCAGTTCAGCAAGAATTCTTTGAGCACCTACTGGGAGCTAGGGAGTGCACAACGTGCTGGGGTCTACAGAAGAAAGACTCTGAATTCTAACACTGACAACTCTCCATTTGCATATTCCTTCAGAAGCCTTGGGAATCAAGGTCAACCCCGGGGCAGTGATGAAATTGGCCCAGAGGTTGGGAAGAGGGAAGGAAGTGTATGGCAGACTAGAGCAGAGGTATTTGCAGTGTAATGGGACAGAAAGAAGTGTGGGAGGGAGTACATCAGCAATCAGAAACGCACCCCTACCTGTCAGGATGTGGTATGCACTTGTGAGCAGGACCAAGAGATAGGAAGCTCCGAGTCATAAAACCCAGAAAGCATTGAACATCTGCATGGGGAAACATACGAAGGAAAATGACTCTTACCAAGTGTATTTTTTCCAGCAATGAAAAAATGGATTTACAAGCATATTGTTAACACGGGAAGGGGAGGGCTCTCCTGAAGGGGTGGATGGTGAAAATAAATTGTAAAGTATATGTCGCTAATTTAAGAGTACATTGATAAATTAATTATCACCGATATTTGATGTTTTGAATATGCTGTTGTTGACCTTTTTCTCTATGTCACTGTAAAAAATATGATGGTTTCATAAGTTCACTCGTGACTTCATTCCCCTAACTCTATTTTTTCCCCCAGTAAGGTCCTAAATTCCTCAAGCCTGACTTCTGCCCCGGGGGATTTCAGAAACCTGACCCCCATGGTTGGCGAGGGACTGCTGTGTATGAAATGGTAACTGCCCTCAAGGAGCTTACAATCTAGCTGGGGGTGAACGGCTTGCACATGAACGCAACTAGACTGTGAGCTTCTAGAGGGCAGGGACCTTACCCTAGTCATCTCTCTTCTCACCCTGCACACCCTCCCTGAGGGACCTCATCCATCCCATGGCGTCAACCACCACCTGTGTGCTGAGGACCCTCTAGGCCTGGACCATCTCCCGAATGCCACAGCCCGCTCTCCGACCGTCCACAGTCTTGGGATGTGGGATGCTCTACGGGCACTGCTGACTCGACCTGCTCACCGAAGCCCAGCCTGTCCTCTCTCCTCTAGGCCAACCCTGGCCCTGGGGCTCCAGGGCTCTGTCCCCCAGATCAAAGATCCGAGGGTCACTCTAACAGACTGAGCTTGATGGAAAAATGCTTATGTCTCAATGTTAAGTAAAAAAGGAGCCTATCACATTGTTTAGACATAATGAGCTCATTGATGTTAAATACACAGACTGAAAGATAGAGAAATGCTCAAGTATGTGTCAGTAGTTTCCTCTAGTGGTGAGAAATGGTTGATGTTTTCTTTTCCTGGCACTGTGTGCTTTCTAAATCTCCTGCAACAGTATGTATTACTTTTATAACCAGCAAAAATGTTTACTAGAAATGCTTAAAAGGTCTCAGTTTGAGTGTCACCTTTCATGGGCAGTGTATCCCTATGTCTTTGTGTCCCCACCTGGAGTCTGAGAGTCTTATCAGTAACATCAGCACCTGGACTTTGCCTGTTGGGGGACTTGTCCACTGTGTTCTCTTTATAAGTTGGCTCCCTCCACCCCTAGACTGTGAGCCCCTTGAGGGCAGAAACCAGGGCTTATTTGTCTTGTGTTCCCAGTGCCTAGCACAAGGCTGACACAGGTAACCACTCAATACATGTTTGTTTTTTTTAAAGGGTGAAAGAAGGAGAGGAAAGGAGAAAGGAAAGTTAAAAGGGAAAAGGCATTGAGATTCTCATTTTTTTATTTCCATAGATCCCTTTTATTCTCTCTCTATGACCTTTTGCTCATTTTTTGATCTATTGAACCAATCCATTTTAAAAGCAGTGGTTCAAATATTTCTCATTTTTATTAATCAAAGATGATACCAATGCCAATCATTGCTCCCCTACAAGTCGGGCACAGGTAAACTCTATCCCAAGCCAGACTTGGGCAGAGCGCCCCCTGCCTGACACCCAGGGCATGGCATGTAGGTCTGTTGCAGTTGAATGTTATGTGTCTCTTTAAGTGGACAGTGGCAAACTATAGTGTCTACAGGAGCGGGAGGCAAGGGAACAGATATAATAAGAAAACTAACAACAGCCACTTCTATTGTGTGTTTACTCTGTGCGAGGCACTGTGCTAAGCATTAACATGCATTATCCTTTTCAACTCTCAAAATAGCACTGCAAGGTAGATACTATTATTATCCCCATTTTGTAGATGAGGAAACTGAGGCTTAATGATGAACTACGTGGGGAGCTGTGGTCTGTTGATTGCAGCCCTTGAGTCCAGTGTCGCTTTCCTCTTCTGAAGTTAGCGGGGAGTGTTGAGGGAAGAGGATGAGAGGTGCTCCGTGAACCAGAGGAGGGGCATCTGCACTTGAAGAGCCTTCAAGTCTTGTCTGGTGAGGTCCTAGAATAGCGGTGCTTAGCCTGGAGTACACAAAGCCCTTCATGAGGTGTGAGGCACCCCTGAAGTTGTAGGTGATGGGTTCCATAGTATGTGCAGTTTTCTGGGAAATTCTTCAAAGGAGTCTGTGTGGTTAGAAAAAAATATATAGGTTAAGAAAACCATGGACTGGAGAAGAGTTGTAGTGACAGAGCCTGGCTCCACGCTGGGAAGGATTTAACCATTAAGTAATTAAGTACCACCCAGCAGAGAGAGAGATAGTCTTGTTGCTAAGGCATCTCTGAGAACTTGGAGAAATAATCATAGGGTGTGTGTGTGTGTGTGTGTGTGTGTGTGTGTGTGTGTGTGAGTGTCTAGTTGTGTGTGTCTGGGTGTTTAGAACCAACTGATTACCAAATCAATCAACAAATATTTATACAAGTAGAGACCTGATAGCTCTCTAGTTTGTCAGGGCTGTTTAAAGAAGGATTTCTGCTTTGTGTGGGAGTTAGGGCTAATGGGATAATAATAATTACCATTTATTGAGTACTGGCTGCATGCCAGGCAACTCTGCTGGGCACTTTATATACACTAGTCCACTTAATCCTCACAACAACCCCAGTAAGGAAGGTTTTACAACCCATCTCCACAGAGGAGAAAGAGAGTTTGAATGTTTTACCTAAGGTCATAGCAGCTTTAATCTTGTAAGTGGAGGAGCCAAGTTTGACTCTCTTTCCAAAAAGCCGCATTTCCTCCTCTGTTTCTCTCTTTTTTCTTTATGGGCAGTGTGTGTGTTTCCACCAGAAGTATGACCCATGAACTCACCAATTAATAAGCAAAAGTTACTGAAACAAGGACTTGGTGCCTACCAGTTGGGCGCTTACCCCAGACAGCATGGTGGACAGTGTCACCACTGCGATCTCTTCTGGTTTTAAGTTCTGTTTGCAAATTTCAAAGAATCAAAGTCTTTAATTGTTCTGACAAAGCAGAGAATGTCACCCTCCAGTTGCTCCTCCCTAGTCATGGTGGCAGAGATCGCAGTGTTTCTCTGCCTTCCTATGATTAATCCTTGTTCATAAGTCATTTCAAGGGAGAAGAGAGTAACCATGTAAATACGGAAACAACTACTCATTTCAGCTGATTCTCCTTCCCCAGGGAAGCATATGGAACCATAGATTTCTGCTGTCTAAAATAGTTGGAACTCATGTGCCCAAAATTTTAAAAAATTTTTAAATTTTTTTAAGATTTTATTTATTTATTTGACAGAGGGAGAAAGAGAGAGAGAACACAAGCAGGAGGAGCGGCAGGCAGAGGGAGAAGCAGGCTCCCCATCAAGCAGGGAGCCCAATGCGGGGGGTGGGGGGGCCCGATGCCAGTTCCTGGCTGGCATCATGACCCGAACTGAAGGCAGACACTCAACAGATGGAGCCATCCAGGTGCCCTAGATTGCTAGCAAATCAGAGGAAAAAATGGCCGAAGAAGTTCTGGCAGTCCTTTGGGTCAGTGAGATTGGGGCAATCTTCATGCACCTGGCTGTGGAAGCCACCCACGGCCCTTGCAGTGACATCCCACTGATGAACAGATCCTCTTCCCTCCTGATGAAGGAGGGGGGCCAGGCCTGCTGGGCCCATAGGGCACCTGTGAGGCTCCCTCCTCCCCATGGAATGACCACACTTCCCTCTGCAAGCCGTCCTGCTCAGCCCTCTGTGCAGAGGCTACAGCTGGAGCGCCTTCTCTGCATCCCCTTGGCCAAATCCTACTTATTCCTCAGGACCTTGTTCCATCACCCCCTCATTGGCAGTTCATTTCTTGTCTACCCCAGATCTGCTTTACCAGCCTCCCCTAGGGGACCCACCTCAGTTCTAGAACCTAACACAATGTGGCTTTTATTTTTTTCAGTGCTTGTCTTTTGTCTTTTATCACAGAGCCAGGCACTCAAATATGTCTATTCAATGCAGCTGAATAAATTCTGCAGTCGCCCCAGAGCCTGTTTTATTTAAGGTCAGGTTATATTGGGTCCCTAGTGCGGGGCGCCATTACCTGGGTAGCAAGGAAAAGAAGCCCTCATGTTCGTTGAGCAGTTTATGGCTTCCGGAGTGTGTGTACATCCCTCTCCCCGCTCACTCCCCTTCACATCCCTGTCAGCGAGCAGTAGCAAGTGCTATTAATATTCTCACGATATGGATGAAAAAACAAAACTACAGGGAGATTAAACCATCAGCTCAGGGTCATGTCAGTGAGCTGTGGCCTCCTGTCCACATCTCTGTCAGGGCCCTGAGAGGTAGGGCTCGGTGATTATTGCTGACTTTCAAAAGCACCTGACCTAAGTCTCAACCCAGATGAGACGCCCCCACCCCACTTTGTCTGCTGCTTCTGAAAATTCACAGGCAAAATGGAACCTTTGCATATTGAATCCTGTTTTGAACCCCGGATGGGGGGTAAGGGTCAAAGGGGGGTGTCTTAGATTAAAGGACACATGTGGTGGGGTGCTGGAAAGCACAGGAAAGAAGGAAAAGCAGAGAACTTAGAGCCATCTTGGGCCACGATTCAGATTTTATAACTTCTGTCTGTGTGGGATTCCTTATAATTTTTCTTGTACAAGTTGGGGTAAATATAAATAAAGATGCATATGGAAATTCATTAATTTAAAAAATAATCTCTCTGAGCTTTAATTCTTCTTCAGTAGGAATGATAACAATAATACCTTCTGTGCCAGGTTGTCATGCCGATTTAATGAGAAACCAAATATAAATGGTCTTGCATGGCAGCGTACGGTTGGCATTTTTAAATGCTAGGCTGTTTCCCTTCTAACCCTCTGCCATGCAGCCTCCCTTTGACAGTATCTGTAGATTAGTTTGCTGATGACTTTTAAGGCTCAGAAGAAGGGAGAAAGAAAAGTCCTGTACCCCCACCCCTCCCAGGGACTGGACCATCAGAAGCTAGCCTTCTCTAAACATTTTGAGACAAGAGGCCCGTCCATTCTCAGTAGGACTCCTGTGACCTCCAGGCCTGAAGGCTCCTCACGTCTGCCTCCGTGGCTCCCAAAGCCTCCCCAGCTGTTTGTACACTCCACTTGCTCTTCCCCTCTATCTTATTTGCAAGGATGTCATTCCTTGTTGACGGTGAGTGGCAGTTACCTCTGGCCTGGACAGGAGTTATCCTGATGTCAAATATTTGAGAACAGTGCATTAACTCAGGAAGCAGCAGGACTGGAACATCTGTGCTGTCATCCAGTAGCCATGGGGCACAGTGTCAAGAGGGCAGGGTTTGGGGCAGTCAGACCTAGATTAGAATCCTGCCTCTTCCCCTTCCTGGCTCTTGGCTTATTCAGGTCACTCAGCTCCCGGGCTTCTTCATTTGCAAAATGACGATGTTTATAACAATAATACCTCTACCATAGTGCTGTTTGGAGGATGAAATAAAATTGTGCCTGAAACCCAGCAAGCACAATGCCCGGTACCTAGTAGGTAACTGTGAATCTAATGTCCTTAGCTGTGGCTAGCTGATGGCACTTGATTGCTAAACTCCTGCTTTTCCTTGAAGGTCGGCCCTTCGAGTCCTTCACTAACCCCTCAAGCCAATACCAGGGGTTTCCTTCTCTGCACCCCATCTGTTTGCCATGTGAATAGGAAGTCCCTGCTAAAACTCCTGTGTCCTTGACTTGGCTCTGAAGCCACTTGGCACATCGTTCAGGGAAATGTCAGACAAGGAGGGAATGAGAGGCAGAGTCCCCTCTGTCAGTGATGGTGGCCCAGGCTCCCTATCATTGCCCTGCAGACCTAGAGAGCAGCTTTCCTTTGAATTTGCCTTCCTGGGCTTTGGTGACTCATCAGGTTACTCAAGGGGCTGTCCCTCCTCTGCCTCAGGCAGATTGGGAGTGTGAACCAGAGAGGAGAGAGGGGTGGGGAGGCCCAGCAGCGACCACGTCTGTAGGTCAGAGGAACAGTGCATTTTAATGGGCTGGGAACCACACGAAAGGAGGGAAGGCAGATGCTTCAGCTTGGCCACCTATGGGCTATTGTGTCCCCAGCTAGTCCCCTGCCTGCCTCCCAATTAGGGCTGCAATTTGGCAGTCATTTCCTTGCTCCTGGGCAGAATGGGGCCCCTGCAAAAGTGTGAATAGCCGGGCTGCTTTGGGAGCCAGGAAGGCAGAAGTGACGAGGCCATTCAGGTCTGGGGATCACAAGGCTTCTATTGAGGACAGCCCCCTTGTCTCAACTTTTAGGCAGGGCTGGCTCCTGAGTGGCCCAATACTTGGGGGGTGCGGTTTGTATGACTCCTCTCCCCCCGCCAACCCCCCCCGCCCCCGCCCAGGGCTTGCAGTGATGAAACAAGGAGCAAACCAATCTATAGATACTCCTGAACAAGAACTAGATAGAAAGCATGACACAAAGAGCTAGGAGAGGCAACACACAAAAGGATGCCCGATTGGACCATACCACTGGGGAGAGTACTGAGAAATTGAGACTCACACAGTCGGGAAGGTGGGAAACCTGAGGAATAGTTAGGCTGGTTGAGAAAAGGTTATGGGACCAGGATTTCTTCTAAGTCTTAAAAACGTGTTGGCCATGACGAAGTAAAGATGAAAAGAAAGGACAAAGGCAGGGGGAAGGTCTGAGCAAAGATACAGTCAAGGGAATAAATGCATGAGGATCTGGTGTTCATCATATACCTGCTGGGTGCTTGACTCTTGTTGTGTATATAATCCTCACATCCACAGTAAAGTAGGACTAGGACCATGCCTCCATTTTGCAGATGGGCAAACTGAGGCCAAGGAGCCCTAACGAGCTGTTTAGCTGCTTGAGAGCAGGGAAAACATGTCTTATTAATCTCTGTATCCTGAGTACAGAACCCCAGAATAGGCTTCTGAGAAATATTCAGTGATGCTAAAAGGCATTCAGCATACTCAGGAATACAGCAGAGCCAGGATTCTAACTCGGGATTCCCCAAAGCCTGTGTTGCCTGTCTGTTTGCTGGAATGGGTACAAAGTGTTTGTAAATGAGGGTTGGGTGATAAGTATCAAGACGGGGATTGGGAAAATTCCAAATAAGAGGATAGGACTCCTGCTGGAGCCACTGGGAGTCATAGAAAGTTCTTGAGCTGAGGAGTGACCAGATGCCTGTGACTTTTTGGAACTTGTGTGAGTTTGTCAACGTGAACTGGTGGCACACATAGGGGTCATGTTTTACCCTCTTACTACATTTCCTCGGAGCGCGTGCGTGCCACTTCCCTTCAGTACCTGTTTTTCCTGCTTGCCATTTCTTGTTCACAGTGTCCTCTCTCTAGACTGTAAACTCTACACAGTCAGGAGGGGGGTCTGTGCGGCTCACCTCCATCCCCTCCTTGCCTGGTCCGGGATATGGTGGGTTCTCAGCTATTATGTGATGCATATGTTTTAGAAAGGGATAGTTAGTACCAGTTCGACTCATTTCCAGAGACATCTTCCAGACAACAGGTCAGTGTGAGCACAGGATTGGAAGGCAGAAGGCTACTGGGAAAGAGATGGGAGCAGATGCAAGCATGAAGCGAGGAATTCATCCTTCTTTTTTCTCCCCGACGCTTTGTTCTTCTGTTAGGGCACTTTCTGCGTGGTAGCATCACACATTACTTTCCCAGAGCTGCCATAACAAAGGACTACAAGCAGCAGGGCTCAAAACAATGAAACGGTATTCTCTCACGGTTCTGGGGGCTAGAAGTCCAAAGTCAAGGTTTTGGCAGGGTTGGTAGTTGCCCACAGGCCGTGGCGGTCATGGCCTGTGAGTGATAACTGTGGTCTGCCTCTGTCCTCCCCCTGCCCACCTCTGTGCCTTCACACGGCATTCTTCTCTCTGCCTGTGTCTCTTCTCCTTTATAAGGATGCCAGTTATATTGGATTACGGGCTCACCCCGAATCCATATGACCTCAGTTTAATTTACATCTTAATGACTCTGCAAAGACCCTGTTTCCCGAGAAGGTCACCAACCCAGGTCCCAGGGGTTAGGACCTCAACATGTTTTTGGGGGACACAATTCAAACCCCAGTAGTTGGTTATCACATAATAGTGGTAAATAGAATAACACATTTACATGGTGTTTTACAGCTCACGAAACAGTGATTATCACATCAAATTCCCGCAAAAATCCTAAGGGCAGGTGGCATAATCAGCCCTAGTAGAGACGCCAAAACTGAGGTTCAAAAGGTGATTTGCTGAAAATCATATAGCTTGGAAGTGACAGAAGGAGCCAAAGCTGGGAAATCCAACTCAGATCAGGCCTGTTCCCTCTGTGCATCTGACCTGTGGGAGCTGCTGGGGTGCGGGGCGGTTTAGTCATCCCTCCACACGTGCCCAGAGCACTCACAGGACCCTCAGGAGAGCCCAGCTCTCTGTAAATGCCTGCTGGCTCCAACTGCATTCATTCCAGAGCTTGCTCTTGCTCTGGAGAGAGCCTTCAAGGATAGCAAACCTGACGGTTACTGAGCGTCTCAGAGAGAGTAAACCGAATTTTGGGAGAACTAGGGTTTATCGAGTCAGTGGGCATTTCTGTAGGTGAGGTGCTGATTTCACTCTGGGCTGGGGGGAGCCGGAATTGCAATTCTCATTTTCTTCCTTTCCAAGAACAAGCCTGAGGCTTCTGCCAACCTTCAGGCCTCAGAAGCTTCTTGCCCTGCTGTCTGGGCCCCCTCCCTCCTTCGGGCTCACCCTTACCCTGTTCGTCACTCCCTGACTCAGCTCCACACTGCCCAGGGCAAATCCCAGACTGCCCTGTTTCCACCACCTTCTGGAACATCCCTTCTGTCCAGCAGTTACAGACTCAGCTAGTCTCCGGTTCCCATACACATCTTGGAGTTCCCACCTCTGCTCCCGTGGGGCAGCTTTCCCCCAGCGCCCTTTGCCATTCTCATGAGGGAGGACCTGCCAAGAGGGCTGGCACGGGCCTGCCAAGAGAGGCTGGCACAGTCCTGCCATGCAGAGACTCCACAAATGGGAACCAGAAGCTGTGCTTTCACCCAGACAATGACACTCGTAGCCACCGAGGACGCACGCACAGCTTTGCTGACCTCCCCGTCAGTCTCCAACAGCATCCTGTGAAGAAGGTAGCACCAGTGTGGTGTACAGATGAGGAATGGAGGCCCAGGGATGCCTGGCAGCTTCCCAGGGGCCTGAGTCTGCCTACGACCGCCGCCACTTGCCAGTCATGTCACTCTGGGCAAGCCGCTTCCTCTGTGGGCCTCGGGGCCCCTTCTCTACAAGGGGGTGACCTCCATTGCACAGGGCTCTTTGAAGCAACAGGCCCAGTGATCTCTGGAAGCGTGCTTGTTCGGCGCACAGCAGGTGCTCAGTCCGTTGTAGCTAGATTTCACAGCAGGAGAGGGGAACCTTGTTTCCTACAGGGAAAGGAAGCCAGCTTGTCCTGGGTGTGGAGGAAGGAAGGACAGGGCTTGCCCGGCACCGGGGGTGGGTGAAAGAGTATGGGGTGGAGCTAGGGTCCCCCACGGAGCCACACTGGGTGGACAGCCATGGAGCCAGCATGGATGATCACCCAGTTCTTCCTGGCTCTTCGCTCCCTAACCATGTGGGAATCACTGTCCCTTCCCAGTGTTCCAGTGCTGGGGATTCCAGATTTCATTTGGGGTGAGAAGTGAGAAAAGGGAGAACGGAAGGGCAGCCTGGGTGCTTGAAGCCACCCAGGAATCGACCCTGTTTGATGAAGAGGGAGCACAAAGATCTATGCCTCATGCTCTGGGGTCTGGGAGGTGCTGCGCAGAGTGCCCTGCAGTTTGCCCTGAGGTACTCAGCAAGGGAATAACACAGATCAGGACCCATGTTTCCCATTGCCAGCTTAGTACCCTGCACCCCCGTATGCCACGGGGATGGGGGACGTGGGGCTGGTGCCTGGACAGCACTTTAGGAAGTGGGGGCCCTGTAGGCTGATTGTCCACTTCCTGGTGGTGGTGGTTGTTGTGTGTGTGTGTGTTTGAGTGTGTGTGTGTGTGTGTGTTTTTACCCAAACCTTTGCGATCCGGGAGCATATATAGAATCATTATATGGGGTTTTCCCTAGCAAGAAACCCAGCCATCTTGGCGGCTAATTTAGCCTGTCACTTCAGAGCCCCACGGCTATTAGCAATTTACAGAGTGGGTATCTCCCAATTAGCCTATGAAGTAATTGTTCATTTGCCTTCCTCCTTCTGCCTCTAAGTGCACCACAGGCCTCCCTCCAGCCCTGCTTCCTTCCTCACAAGCCTTCCATCCACCCCGAATTTCCCAACCAGCAAACACCTGCAGGAGAGGGTGAGACATCAGGGCTGTGAGACAGAGCTAAAGGCTCTGCTCTCCTCCACAGCCATCCTGCAGAGGGCCTGGGGCTGAGCCACCGTGAGACTGGCTGCCCTTGACCTCAGGCCTCGAGTTTTCTTTCTGAGAACAGTCTGATGGTGTCATGTTGGTTATAAGGTAGATGTTTTTTTGAACCATCCACTGCCTAAAAAGAGAAAAGCCAATTTTACTTTCTCTCTAGAAAACACCCCTTATTGATTTCTTTTTTCCAAGAGAAATAAAAAGTCATTTGGTTATGGGCAAACACCAATTTTCTGTATCTTTCAGTTGAAGGGATGAGAGGAGTGATTACAGCTGTCCCATGGAAATAATAAATGCATGTCCACAGTCTATCATCCAAAGCTCTCGGGGTCAGATGTGTTTTGGAACTTGGCATGGTTTTAGATTTTAGCAAGGAACTAGGGTGCATCTACTGTATATTATGTAATACTCCCGTGGAGTCCGGGCCAGTGCTCCATAATCAAACCCATTAATTTTCTGCAGTGAACTGTTCACACTAAGTGGGAGAAATAAAGACAATAAATAGCTTCACATCACTTCAGGTCAGGTTTTGTCACCAAATGAGTTATTAAAAAATGAAAAATCTTTTGGGCTGAGGATTTTTTGAGGGTCAGGATTGGTAAGAGCCTGTGGCTCTATGATAAATATTTACTACTTCACTATATAAATCCATACAGAGATGAGGATCGTCTGTGCGAGGCTGTTTAAATCAGCTTTCCATAGTTCACGAAGATGCGAGGAACTCAGGTATGCCGCGGGCGGCGGTGGGGAGCCTTGTTCAGCGTGGCATCCTGAAGCCCGTTGAAGGCAAGGCACTGAGGCAGGACCTGCAAGCTGCTGGGTGGATATACGTACCAGCAGGTTCACTGTTGTCACAAGATCTGCTGGACCCCAGGAGCTGACCTAGTTGTTAAAATTACCATAGAAAATGAAAACAACTATCAAACAATAACAACAGCTCATACTTACAGAACACTTACTATTGTCAGGCACTGTTCCAAATGTGCTACATATTTTAACTCATTGAATTCTCATGATGACACGATCAGGTATTTTTGTAAGTGACTCACCCAAGATCACACAGCTAGTCAGTGGCAGAGCAAGGCTTGGGTCTCCAGGATTTTGGCTCCACAGGTCACTGTATATTATACTCTTGATGTCCCCTTTCTTCCTTCCTTCCTTCCTTCCTTTCTCTCTCTATTTTATTTATTTGACAGAGAGAGAGAGCACAAGCAGGGGGAGCGGCAGGCAGAGGGAGAGGGAGACTCCCCACTGAGCAAGGAGCCCAACATGGGACTCAATCCCAGGACCCTGGGATCATGACCTGAGCTGAAGGCAGACGCTTAACTGACTGAGCCACCCAGGTGCCCCTCCTCAGTTCACACTTTCAACCGCACTGCCTCTCTGCATTGTCCACTCCAGCCAGACTCAAGCAATAATGGGAATTAAGACTGCCAAGGGGGAACTGCCCTAATGAAATACTATGCATTATTGAGCCCTTGTCCTGCACCAGGCACTGGGCTAAGCGCTTTGTATTATCCTGTTTAAATCTCTCAACAACCATATACAGAAGAGTGGTGACGTTCACTTCCCAGATGAAGGAATTGAGGCTCAGAGCAGTGAGGACATGGCAGGGTCAGGATTTGAACCCAGGGCCGGCCAGCACTTGAGCCAAGGATCTCAGGGAGTGAAATCACAGGTGCTGACACCCAGGAGCTTACATGGAGGTTCAGGGATATATGTGTATGACACAGAGACAAGAAGGGCATTCTGAGAACTGTTAGGGGCCAGGCAGGTGGTCTTGGTGTCATGTCAGCACATGGAGTGGGACTAGAAAGACTCCACATCAGCCAAGGTGTAGCTCCTCTCTGGGCCTGTTTCCTGTCTGTAAAATGAGGAAGTAATACCCACCCTCCCTGCCAATACCAGGTGGTACTTGGAGTTCAGGAAGCCAAAGGATTTTAAGGCACAGTTTGGTTCTTTGCTTTTTTTGTGTGCAAAGATGTACCAAGAAGAGAACTATCTTTAAGAGAGTGACAAAGACCAAAGGGGATCTTTCAGAAGAAGAGTAGGAGATAAAGGGGCTCTAGTTATCTCCCTCTGCGTGTGCTGGGACAAGACTTAGGGTTCCCCTCCCTGGCCAGGATGGAGACATGGTAGTGCTAAAGGCTCTGTATGGTCTTTGGTGGTCCCCAGGACATCTGGATTTCCCTCTTGTCCTTACCCCACACATACACTGGCCTCCAAGCCCTGTGTATGTTACCTCATCCAACCTCTGAGATCTGGGCCTGCCCACCCCACCTCCATCCCACTGTTCTGGCTCATGCCACATTTTCCTGGACCAACACTAAAACAATGGCCACTTCCCTCGTCTCCCTAACACAAACCCATGTGTTATTCTTCTGCTCCAAACCATTCCATCTCTCCCCATCAATTACAGCAGGGGTCAGCAGATATTTTTCATAAAAGGCCAGATAGTAAATCTTTTGGAGTTTTCCATCCAAGAGGCATCATTGAGGATATTATGTGAATACTCATGTGATAAGAGAGAAAACAAATTTTCACATACTTTTTTTATTAATGAAGCTCAGAATATAATAATAATTGAACATTGTTTTTGTAATATAGGTATACAGATGAGAAAGATGGAATTTCATTTTTTGGAGGGGAGAGACCATTTTGATTAATAGGAGTTCAAATGGAAGTTTGCTTAATTGTAGTTAGTGTTTGTTACCATGAAATCGATTGCAGTTGTTTATTGGTAAAACCATTCTTAGTTCTCAAGCATAAAGTAGTGGATTTGGCCCCAGGCCTGTGGTTTGCATACCCCTGAACTATAGCAATGCCTCTCCACACTGGTTGCGTGCTGGAATAGCACCTTCTTAGAAGCACCCCAAGCCTAGGCCCATTAAGCAAGCATGTGTAGGCACGAGGCCGGAACATGAGTATGTCTGGAAGATGCTCCATGATTCTGATATGCAGCAAGGACTGAGAACCACTGGCCTGCAGGACAGTCCATGGAAGGCCCACCTCCATCTGATGCCACCAAGCTCTCCAGGCTCTTTGCTGGAACTCCTTGCTCTTCCCTCAGTTCTGGTAACTTCCTTTGGGGGTTGCTCACACTCGCCCCTCTGGGAATGTCCAAGTGTAACTCTTCCTCCTTTAAGCTTTAGCCCAGGTGCCCTCTTCTGTGGGAAGGTGTCCTCTCCCCTCCGGTTCCTGAGCCCCTTGTATTTCTCTACATGCTAGCAGACAGTGCCCCGCATTATAATTGCCCGTTTACCTATTGGAATCCTCCAGACTGTCAGCCCCGGGAAGGCAGGGCCTAGGCGCTCTCTTCCCTGGATGCTCAGTGTCCAGCCACCACCAGGATGGTCCCCATCCATCCACGCTTAATCAGTGTGTGCTGGGTGAAGGGAAGAATGCAGGAACCTGCTCCGGGGGCCCTGGGGAGGGCCTTGCCCCTGCGCCTGGGAGAGCATGCTCCCAGCGAAGGATGGCGCCTGGATGCCCTGGCAGGAAGGGCCAGCAGTGCTTGCTTTCTAGTTCCTGGTAATCACAAGTTTATTTTCTGGGAATCTCATGTTTTCTGTGACTTGCACTTTCTCACATTGGGACTTGGCACTTGTTTTAAAGAAACACAGTGGTTTTTCCTTGAAAAAAAATTTTTTTTTTCTGACTGTGAAGAATTTTGCTGCTGGAAAACTCAGCCCATGTGTGGTTAGAAGAAAAGAAAGTGTGGCTGCCATCTTGGCGCACAGCATCCTGCCCTGTTCTCTCCTCTCCATGCACTCGCCGCCATCACTGTGTCTGGCTTAGCCCCGACCTGGCACACGGCTCTGCGGCGGTGACCCATGCCTGGTTCTCACCCCCCTGGAGGTGGGATTGTTTCCATCCACACACAGACCCTCCAAACATTTCAAGACTGCCTGTGGAAGGCCCTGGCCACCTTTCATCCTCAGCGTATCTTTTGTTTGGGTCTTGTTTTGTTTTTTTGGTTGTTTAGTTTTAAATACACGAAAGGTAAACTGATGGTTCCTCAAAGTCCCAGGTTGTGAGAGACTGTTACCAAGTTACACAAAGGAAGGGAGGGAAACTCATTTACAGAGTGCATTCTCTGTGTACTAGGTGTCATGTATGTGTGTAGACTTTTTAATTTTTTCATTTTATCCTTGCAACAATCCTGCAAGGTAGATGGTATTTTAATTCCACTTTTTACTGAAGAGGAAACTGCATACCAGATAGATTAAGTGCCTTGCCCGAAGTCACACATAATTAAGGGGTAGAGCAACCACATTCTCTGTGTGTGTAAACCTTTTACCAGCATATAATACACATAAATAAAAGTGCATGACTCATACATGTATAGTCCAGGGAACTTGTCACAGTGAACATCGCTATGCAACCAGAACCTTCATCACGAAACAACATTAGCACCTCCTGAGGTCCCCCTCTGGCCCCTCTCAGCCTGTTTTCCCTCAGTTCCAGCAAGGATGGCTGCTCTCCTGACTTGTAACACTACGGATTAGTGTTGCTTATTTTCTAATTTCATAGAAATGGAGTCATGGAGCATTGACTCCTTTGTCAGTTCATGTACTTAGCATTATGTTTATGAGACACATTGTGTCGTTCCACATGGTTGTAGACAGTCATTTTCTTCACTCTGTAAGTTTTGCCTCGTGTGAGCATACGTTATTTATCCGCTGTACTGTTGGTGGACATTTGGTTACTTTCCAGTTTGGGGTTATTACAAATAGTGCTTCATTCAATATTCTTTCCATGTCTTTTGGCACTGATTTCATCCAAGGATTAGAGTTTCTGGTTGTAGGATATATGTTCACATTTCGTGAGTGCTGCTGGACTGGTCTCCAGAGTGGTGGTACCAACTTCCTCTCCCACCAGAAGTGCATGAGAGTTCTGACTGCTCCGTGTATTCCCTAACAACTGCCTTTTTCATTTTAGCCATATCAGTGCATCTCATTGTGGTTTTATTGGCATTTCCCTAGTATCTAATGAAGTAGAGCACCTTTTTAATGTGTTTATTGGAACATTTGGATATCTTATTTTGTGAAGTCCCTATTCAAGACTTTTTAAAATGAGATTGTCTGATTTTTTTCCCCTTATTTATTTCTAGGAATTCTTTACGTATTCTGGCACAAGTCCTTTGTCAGATATCGACAATCTCTTCTCTCATTCTGTGGCTTGTATTTTTGCTCTCTTAATGGTATCACCTGATAAGGAGAAGTTCCTAATTTTGCTGAAGTTCAGCTTTTCAATTTTTTTTTTCCTGTGGGCTCAGCACATTTTGTGTTTTGTTTAAGAAAACTTTGCCTACTCCAAGGTCATGAAGATGTTCTGAGTTTTCTTGTAGAAGTTTTATTATTTTCCCTTTTACATTTAGATTTGCAGTCCATCTGGAATTGATTTTCTTGTAAGGTGTGAAATAGAGGTCAAGGTTCATTGTTTTTTGTTTTTTTTTTTAGATTTTATTTATTTATTTGACAGAGAGAGACACAGCGAGAGAGGGAACACAAGCAGGGGAGTGGGAGAGGGAGAAGCAGGCTTCCTGAGGAGCAGGGAGCCCGATGCGGGGCTCGATCCCAGGACCCTGGGATCATGACCTGAGCCGAAGGCAGACGCTTAACGACTGAGCCACCCAGGCGCCCCGGTCAAGGTTCATTGTTTTATATGGATAACCAATTGACTTAGCAACATCTATGGAAAAGACCACCTTTCCTTCACAGCACTTTAGTGTCTTCTTTACCAGCTACCAGGTGACTGCACATTTGTGAGTCTGCTTCTGGACTCTTACAGTCAATTTTTTCAGCCAGAGATGATTCCAAAGTGTACCTTCTTTTCATTATTCTGTAATGGAAAGAATGTGAGTAAGTGATTTTGGAGCAAGTTAAAGATGAAAGGTCATGATGTGCTGTATTTGGGTGGGAGTGCTATCTAAGAGACATGGCAGGTACTCAAAGTCCCAAGTGGCTGATGGGGCTTGGCTGGGCAGGGGTGTGGGGTAACCGGGAGGGAGGAGGGGCAGTGAGAGCCTGTGCTTGCACATTAAGAGGGAGGTGTTAGGGAACCAGGCTGAAACCCATGAGCTAGGACCTTTGAAAACTTTGGGGGGGGGGTGGTAATCTCACAGGACAGGGAAAAACTAGTTTTCCTATAGCTGTAAAGTAAAGCAAATTGGTAGACAAGGGGTTATTTGTTAAGTAGAGTTTGTAACAGATTTTAATGAGGGTACATAATTTATATTTAGGGATTATTAGCTCTTCAAAATCTTGTTCTAACCGGGTTATTAATTACATTCTTTGATTATAGAAGTTAATCCATATATACTCTCTTCTTAATAGAGGATTATACTTTCTGTAGATGAGGCACAAGTAAATAAAGAGCCCTTAATAACCTAGCTTCTTTCAGGTTTCTATGATTGAAAACTCTTTACCCTCTGAGTTGAAACTATATGTTCTAAATGGACGTTATTGACCATGTGGTGAAACACACCCAAAATGTGGATAGTGCACATACATCAGTGGTTCTCAGTCTGGGCTGCACATTTGAGTCCCAAAGGGAGCTTTGAAAAAATGCTGGTTTCTGGATGGCAGAACCCAGAGCTTCTGATTCGACTGGTCTTGGGAGCAGCCTGGCAATCAGGATTCCTGAAAACTCCTCCAGTGAGTAGAAGATGCAGCCGCAGTTAAACCCCATGGGCTGAAATTGAGTGACTTCACTCTCGTGGAACTTGCCTTCCATTCATTCCATGCTGCTTTGGGTGGCAGCCCCCACTTGTGTCGTTAGGCAGCTTTCACTTACTATCCATTGTCATGGTTCAGTGACAGCAGGCTTTGGGATGTGCAGTGATTTCTCACTAAGGGGTTCTTCCTGACCATCCATTCAGATGCCATGTTGTGCAGGTTGGAGATCGAGGATCAGAGGGAGTGGTTTGTGCACGTCAATACAGCAGGTGAGCAGTGATGGGCTAAGACTGAAACCCGGGCCTTCTGAGTCACAGATGGGGTCTCATAACCTGCCAGTGTCAGCAGGAGGGTGGGGATGAAGAGCAGGACAGAGAAGTGGGTACCCCTCACTGGATACAAGGATGCTGAACAGAGAAGCTCCACAGTGTGAGGAGCAAGCACAAGGCTGGGCGTGGGTCAGATGACCCGTGACTGATGCTAAATGAATCCATGATGCATGCCTGAAAAGCCTTGTGCTTTACTATTACGTTATTATCCTGCTCACCAGAGAAACACTGACTAGATCCTACCGAGGAAAGCAAAGGAATCATGCACCCCGGGCCCTCTGCTGTGTGCACATCCTATGCGTCAGCCTGGGTTTAGAAGGCTGCAGATTAGTATTGCCGTGGCATTGGGCCAGAATCTGCAGTCACCCAACTGAAGGACATGTGTGTGTGTGTGTGTGTGTGCATGCGTGTGTGTGCACATGTGTGTGTATGTCTGGTTGGCTATGTTTTATCAGATGAATCAGTGGGAAGGGAAGAGTGAGGGGCAGGTTATCTTTATCCTAGTGCAGAAGGTTTCTTTGGTCGGTCAGTAGAAATATGAAGTTCAGCAGTCTGGCTGGGTTCAGGGGCAGGGACCCTGTCTTCTGTGGCCATTCAACTCTGTACCATGGTGTCTGGTACAGGGCTTGACACACAAAAGCTTCTCACGGCAGGTTGGCTGAATGAATGAGGAATTGAACAATCTCTATTATTCTTTCTAATATTTTGTTGACCAAGATGTGGGTAGTGTGGTGTTCTGTGTACATGGGGGGCGGTAGGGAGGGGAGGAAAGGAGAAGAGGGAGAATCAGAACAGGTGCTTCTCCCTGGCTGTAGGCCACCCTCTCTTGCCGAGCATCCCTGAGGCCCAGAGCCCACACATGGCGCAGAATGCCAGGACACATCAGTGAGGTGGTGATGGAGCAAGTGTATTCCTTACCTCATTTGTGGCGGGAGCTTGAAATATGGCAGTTCTCGTCCCAATTTGCCTATTGTCAGATGCCCACCAGAAAATTAGAATTCATCCCAGATGGTTCAAATAAGGGGACTTGAATGGAGGAACTATTTAGCAGACACAGGACAGGCAGGGTTGAGGGAATAAGTAAGAGATGTGGAGGCCATCTAGGTGGGTGGAGCCCCAACCACCCAGGTCTGAAGGGGCCAGGAGAGAAAGTGGTGTTTCTGGAGCCCAAGGAGAGCAGGATGGGGGAGGGGTGTGCCCCACTGAAGAGGCTGTAGGCAGGAGCTGTGGTTGTGGAGGATGGAGCACCAAAGCAGAGAGGGAGCAGACAAGAAATCCCTTGGTCCCCTGCTCTCCCATCTCTTGCTAGTGCCTTCCATCAGCCCAAGGTGCTCTTGCTGGCCTGCAAAGGGCCCCGAAGGGCGCATCCACTGGGACATCCTCCCTGGCTCAGAGCGGGGCAGAGAGAGGTGGGGCATGGATAGAGGGCAGGCGGGGGCAGTTGGAGAAGCAGCCCCACACGTGCAGGGAAGAGTCTGTATGGGCAAGGAGAGACCCAGGGGACAAGGAAACAGATCTGCAGGCAGAATGTTCCTGCCCTCAGTCCCTGGGGAATGTGAGCATCAGGGAAGTAATGATATCATATCCAGGAATCTCATCCTGGACCCATAATTACATGTACAGGAATTTTTTTAAGAGTTGATGGCAGTGGTTTTAATGTCTCACAAATATTCCTCTAAGGAATCTCCCCACAGGAGAGGAGTGGTTTTGTTTTGTAGGCCTAGAGCCAACCCCAAGCCTTTGGACATGAGGCTACCAGGCTCTTCTGGGGAGGAGATCCCCCTCTCTCTTCCCCCAACCCCCAACTCCACTGAGGGCTCAGGTCTGTTGGCCCCAGGTGTTCTGGACCTCAGGATCCCTTCGACTCTGCCTTGTGGGGAGCTTCCTTCAGGAAGTCTTACCAGGGAGTTGGTGGTAGAGTTTCTGAAGGAGTTACTGAACTCTCAGAGCGTGGGGAAATGTGGGTTCTGGTAAAAGCTTCTTTGGGAACTCTGTATTTGCTCGTTTTGACTAAATTTTGGACTGAGAGTGGAATGTGCATAAGTAGGAGGCTTTTATTCCACCAAAAGCAGAATCTGTATAAGGCAGAGGGAAGAAATAGGAGGCAGAAAAACAAGAACGTATGTTTGAAGCGCCCAGGTTAAGGAAAGGTGTTCACTGAGACTGTCTCCTCTAACCCTCAGAGAACCCCCTGGCAGGGGTGCTGTCTGCTCAGTTGAAATGGCTCAGGAGTTGCCCAGGCCAATGGCTTCAGTTCGAATCTCAGCCTTCCCCTAATGCGCTGTGTGGCCTTGGGCAATTCCCTATCCCTCTCCGAGTCAATATTTTCTCCTTTGTAAAGTGGCATCCTAATTATGTCTGTGTTGAGATGGTTTATGCAAAAATCTTCTATTATCGGGGATATGCCAAATGTTCATGAATGTAAGCTGATTTTGAAGCCACTGTTTAGAGTGACCCAAGAGCCTCCTCCTTCCTGTTCTCATAGAGCCTTGTTTGTAGCTCTGTCCCAGTGCTTCCCCACTCACTTGTCTACCTTCCCCACCGGCCTGGCAGGTCCTTGTACCTGCATGCCTGACCCCGTGTCTCATACAGAGAGGGAAGCAGTCTGGATGTGTTGAACAAATGATGGAATGGTGAGCAAATGGTGGGGGACTCCTGAAGTTCAGGGCTAGCTCTGACGTCTTTGAGCCACTGCAGAAGCTCTGGATGTCCTAGACGGGGAGCCCTGGAACATTCCAGAAACCCAATGCATTTAGAAAGCTGTGCACACTGGCTCTTTTCCTCCTGAAGTATTTTCAGGCCATTTAAGTGGGAGCATGACTGCCTTGTTGGCTACAATTCCTGCCTGCACTGTTCCTGTGCCGAAGAGTCAGGGCTGTGGGGGGCCTATGGGGGGCCTGCCCGGGATCTCAGAGCCTCTTGAGAGGCCTCCTGCATGCTGGTTTCCTGCAGCTGGGCCTTGGCATAAGCTGTCTCCTTGAATTCTCACAGAACTCTGTTCTGTGTTATTCTTATCCTCAACACACAGCCGAGAAACCAAGATTCAGGCACTTCGTTAGCCCACTGGTGGTCACACAGCATGCGTTTGGCCCCAAGCGTTACCTCACGGCCCCTCCTACTCAACACTCCTTACAAGACTTCCAGTTGCCCACTGAGGAAGCCTCAGTATCCAATTCTTAGTAATGGATCTGTTACCGCTCCCTTAAAATGCACAGGAGGAGCTACATTTCCCCAGCTCTCTTCACTGGGACACTTGCGCCCTGAGATGCTTGGCTATAAGAACATTCTGTGATCAAGTGCATTTGGGAAGTTGTCCTCCTGGGAGAGTCAAAGTGCATATTCCCAGGTTCAAGATTCTGAGACGTCCTGCGGTAAGGAAGCCTAATCAAGACAGCTTTCCCCAAGCCTATGTGACCAAGAACTTTTGTTAGCTTCTCTTCACTTCCTGCAGAGCCAAGTAAACACTGAAATAGGTGCATCAGCCTTGTTCCCAAGACCTGACTTGGCACACGGGCCCCCGGGGTGGGGAACCCTGCCTGACACCGCCCGGTCCCTGAAAGAGCTTGGGACTCCCACCTCTGGGATTCGGAAGCATGGTCCAGCCCTGAATCATCCCCCATTCCCATTGGTTTCACCTGGTCTTGATGTGGAAAACGCCCATATATGCTGCTCCCAAGAACTCCCAGTAACTTACGAGAAAAACAAAAACCAGAACTCGTTTGGGTCATTTTGATTTGCTTTTCTCATGAAGTGTTTACTGGATTTCCAAGCACGTCTGCCATCTTACCTCCTTTTATAAAGGGACTTGGGGAGGCTCACATCCCCGCGTCTGTGTTGGGGGAGGGAGAGTCATGTAGACAGAGGAAAGTTGTCCCGGTTCCCTCTGCCCCACCTCGTCCTCCACCACTGACTGCTTTGCAGAGAACAGGAAAGGGGTAAGGAGCACATGAAGGCAGCTGGGCTGCCGCATGTCCAAAACAGAGCCTTGAACTCCCGTGGTCCCCCCGCCCTGCCCCCACAACCCAGAATCTTCCCTAACGCGTGCTTGTCCATAAGCAGCGCCACCAGCAGCCCAGGTCCTCAGGCCCGAATTGTGCAAGGCATCTGGATTGCCCTTTCCCTCACCCCCCTCAGCCCATCCTCTGTCCAGGCCGGTTGGAAGAACAGCAGTTGGGTGTGTGGGCTCTGGATCCCCATGGCCGCGGTTCAGATGCTGCCTCTACCACATCCTAACTGGGTGGTCTCAGGGAAGTTACCTGACCTCTCTGGTCCTCACCTGGAGAGAATAGGAGGCCTGACCTCACCGGGCTGCCAGGAGGATCGCATGAGAGAGTGAATGTGCTTTGTGCGGTGCTGGACAGCACTCACATACACGTCGGGTATCATCAGTACCCCTCTTGAACCTGTCCGTCTCTCTCCATCTCGGTTGGTGTTACCCTGGCCCAGACCATTGTCATCGCTCCCTGAGCCATTGTAACAGTGTCCAAGAGGGTTCCATTTCCACTTTATTCTAAGATCGTTTCTACCCAGAGCCACCAGAGCGATCTTTTCACAACTCATATGACAACCTCCCGCTGCTGCATAGAATGTTCCAAGTAGGTTTATCATCGTAATTCAAATGAAATTTCAACAACGCACATGGGACCTGGCCTGTGAGGTAGTAGCTCTTTGGCCTTCTTTGTGCCATTCTCACCCTCCTTGTGCTGTTCCAGGCACTCCGACCTCTGCTCTGTCCCTTAACCCCTCCAGCCCCTGGCCATATAGCAGAATCTGCATATACTGCTGGCCCATTCTAGAATGGCTCTGTCTTCTTTAATGCACCTGTTCAGCACCCTCTCTCACAAAGGCTTTCCTCTTGGACTGTCTTTTTCATCAAAATGTACATTTCTTCACAGCTGTAGTTATTTTATTTTTTCATTTATTGTCACGTGCCCCTATGAGCCCTGTAATCTCTGTGAGGACGGGGACTCCGGTTTACCACTCTGTTCCCAGAATGAATGCAGAAGGAGGGATAAAGACAGAATAAGTTATGGTCTGGCAGAGCCATCTTCCTTGTATCATCCGCATTTCATAGGTGGGGAAGTTGAGCTCCTTTCCCAAGGACTAGGATTCGAATCCGGGAAGACCGGGGGCCTGCAATCCACCCTTTAACCACCCAGCTCTTCTGCCTCCTTTGTTAGGGGAAGCTGAGCCTGAACTTAAGTGAGATGGGGAAACGGATCAGAGCAAAGCATGCACCAGAGTGAGAGTCTGGACTAGAATCCTGAAGAAGGAGCTGGAGCCTTCCTCCCACACCAGTTTAGCTGGGCTGTTATGGAACCTTACTTCCCTGCCCGTCTTCCTTGCTCTCATCTATCTGCTTTCATTCCTCGCCCTTTGCCCCGTGGGAGGGCTTGATCCCACATTCAGGCTGCAAGCCAAGCAGGAGAAGGAACCAGAGAGCCTGTAGGTGAGGACGGCTCTGGGGCTTTGGCAGGTTTTCTCCTGAGTGAGAATTCCCGCAAGAGAGCAAAGTATTAGCATTTAGGGGAGAAACAGTCTTCCTTTTACCTCCCAAATTTGTGGGCCATAACAGACCCTGGTCTTTTTAGACCAGTGAGCCCAAAATAGTTCTCAAGGATGGCATAGAGAATAGAGGTAACAAAATGAGAAGGTGCTCAGTTGTGTGTAGTGTTTGAGTCTCACCTCTGCATTAGGGTGAAGACACACTTCTTGGGGTAATACCCTGGGCAGGCGACAAAAGGATGGGGAAAGTAACCCTGGAAGAGTTAGAGAATTCTGTATTTTGTGACAGGGCTGTGTCTCCTTTTGTTTCTTTCTGGAACATTGTAGCTTTTCGGTAAATCCCATTCTGTCCTCGGGCTTCCTAGAGAGCTCAGAACACCTCTCTCTTAAGAGCACGTTTAGCCCTCGGGCTCCCGTCTTAGAAATGCTGGCTAGCACGTCATCCTGGCTTATGCCGGGCACACGGTGAGTGCTTCGCCAGCGCTATTACTGCTGCGATAATCAAGGAAGAGCAGGAGGCATCTGTGTGGAGTGACTGGTGTGTGGCCAGGGCTCGTGGGCCCATGCCCCCTCAGGCCCCCAGCGAGCCTGCCGGGGTGACTGTTGCTCTCCCACCGCACTGGCTAGCGAACGAAAGCTTGCCCAGCGTGGGCTGTCACTCAGGAGGAAGCCAGTCGTTCCTAGAGCGACTGCTGAGTGAGTCTCAGAGCTGGGATGACGGCCCGGGTGTCTCGAGCCCCAGAGCTATGCACTCCCCAGCCGGCTGAGTTTCCTGTGGCCGCTAAAACAATTCCACAGACTGGGGGGCTCAAACCACAGAAATGTATTCTCTCACAGTTCTGAGGCTGGAAGTCCAAAATCAGTGTCCCTGGGTTGAAACTGAGGTTTCAACAGTGCCGTGCTCCCTCTGGAGGCTCTAGAGGAGCGTCTGTTCCTTGCCTCTTCCAGCTTCCCGTGGCTGCAGGCCTTCCTCGGTTTGTGGCCACATCATTCCCATGTCCACCTGTCGTCCCGTCACCTTCTCATGCAAATGTTGGATCGCTCTGCCGCCCTCTCCTAGGGACATTCGTGATGGCCTTTAGTGCATCCTCAGATAATCCAGGATAATCTTCCCATTGTAAGATTCTTAATCACAGCTGTGGAAACTCTTTCTCTAAACAGGATAACATTTCCAGGCTCCAGGGGGTCATTATTCAGCCGTCCACTCCAGCTCTAGGGGCTGCACACAGAATATGCACAGATCCTGTTCCGGGTACAGATGTGGATGGGCAGGAAGCCGGGCTGAATGTGAGCCCCTCAGAAGGGACACCCCGCTCCAGCAAAGGCAGGACAAGACGTTAGCAGGGGGTCGTTGTCATCCTCGGGAAGGGGGATGTGCTTTGGCTTCTGATGGGAATTAAATTTGAGATGTGGGGACCACATTCTTTCATCACAGAGTTACTGAGCAGACATCCTCTGGCCAGCCCTCTGGGTCCCACATTCCAGACAAGGAAACTGGTCAAGAGACTATCATATGTACTGCACCGAGTGCTGGGATAAAGGAACGCACCACTGACTAGGGCATTTCAGCTCTGCCTGGGAAGGCTTCCAGGAGGCGGCGCTACTTGAACTGAAGCTGCAAGATTAGTAGGAGTTGGCCAGGTCGACCCAAGACAGGGAAAGAGCAGCAGGTACAAAGCGACGTGCTCGAGACTGGACTTGCCTTCTGCCTGTGGAGGTTGCCCCATGGTCCCCTTAGGACTGAGGTAAATCTTGGATGAGGGCGTGTAGAGCCAGATATTTCTTCTTGTTGTTACTCTTTGAAGTGCG